>NC_133336.1:161548261-161641622 GCF_042186555.1 Aquarana catesbeiana
CCAGGGATATGCAATTAGTGGACCTCCAGCTGTTGCAGAACTACAAATCTCATGAGGCATAGCAAGACTCCGACAGCCACAAGCATGACAGGAAGAGGCAGAGGCATGATGGGACTTGTAGTTTTGCAACAGCTGGAGGTCCGCTAATTGCATATCCCTGCTTTATCCCATTGTTTTGAAAATCTATGTACACTACAAACTGTATGATTAAATCGGTTCTGATAGCGCGGTTTTACTAACCTGAGAGCTTATTATTCTAAACAGGAAACCTTCATTTTGTGTGCAAATATTTAAGATTCTAACTACCAGCAAGAACGAGTCCTTACATTTCAATAGCACCTGTCATTCCAGATCCATCATGGCAGCGCTGTTAGCGGGCATCCACTCCATCCCTCACCTTGTTGTGTCACTGCCGCATTACCAGCCATTCCATTAAAATGAATGGGACTGTCGGTAAGTCAACAGCGGGTCAGAGGAGGAGCCACTGCTGAACAGAGATGACAGTTGCTCTTTAAAAATTGTGATTTAAAAATCAACATTATTTAAATAAAGCCTTTTTACTAGTGATTTATACCAAATCCACCCTGATACAATTACCCGGCATAGGGAGGCAGACTGTCTGCATCCGGGGGCTGATCATTCACAGGTGATTACTGCATTTACTGCAGGAGCTGGCAGCCCAATTGCTTTCAAGGGGGGCGGCCTACCGCAACTAATCACCAGGACCCTCCCGCTGGGGTCCACGCATGTAAGTGTTCGAGCCAATTTGCAATGTGACTTACTGTCTTCATAAAACAAACACCAAAATATTTTCTGATATTCACAGAAACAAATATTGAGGCTTGAAGTATATTATATCGCCCCACAAGCCAAAAAAAAAAAATAAAAAAAACCCTGACATACCAGACAAACAAAGAAACCTTACCTACCAGGATGCTGACGTGCCTCAGTGTAGCTCCCACTTCAAGTTTTCAATGGATGAAATACACTTGAGAGGATTATGCAATATAAAGCAGCTGTGTTGTATCTTCCCTTTGTGCCTGTGATACATGAAAAATAAAATGTTCCTTTTTACAAGCTGTAATTATGATGATCAAGCATGTCCCAGAGGCCTGACCAAGTATTCATTTCTACCTTGAAAAGCAACTTCAGGCAATAAGCGAAAAACAATCTGTAAAATGCAAAATGATAACCATTGATCAATCCAAACATGCCCAAGTCAAACTCTGTTCAGTTGATCGTATTCTACGTTTCCAAGAACCCCTTGCAGAAACCTGCTTGGCTTTGTGGTAGAACCGCAGATTCGAGATAAATTTTCTGGTGCTTATTTCTGCATTAAAGCCACTAAACACATTTAAACCTGTACTGTAGCCTTTCAACCAGGGCGCCTTCAGGTTTCTTTGAGGGGTGCCTTGGGAAAATGCCCAAAAATTCCCCAAAATTTTTATACAAGCCAGCAGGTGGATCCCTGCTTTTATGTTACACAAAGTCATAGGTTTTCGTTGTGCACCATTACAACCTTGCTGCCACTGGTGTCCTAACAATCAATGACCTGAAGATGCACGTTTGACGAAACGTCGGGTTAAGTAAGGGACGAGTGACGTAGTGGAGTGGACGGAGGAGTGGCCACCTTTTTTCGGTAGGAAGCGCGGGACGCTTTCCTTATGCTTGTATTTCATTCACTACATGTGAGTTTTAGACGCAGCTTTTTTTAGAATAAAATTAATCTTTTGTTGGATGTCTGTGCAATGAGAGTGTTTCTTCCATGCTATACCATTGGAGCACATTTTTTAAAGGTCTTGCCAAGATTGTGTTGATTACACCTGGTGGGTCAGTAGAAGAAGAGGGGCCTCTTGCAGACACTTAGTGGATCGTTTGGAGTCTAGGAGTAAACGTGGACTTGTTCAACTTTACCTCTGTTCAATGTGCATATCCCATGCACTGGCGGTAAGAGTCAGTTTATTCGGGTGTTGGTGACGGCTCTTTCCTTAGCATATTGAATATCTTTGATAAACTTTATTTCACTTATATCTAAATTTTACATTTATTGATGAACTCTTTGTTTATTACCACCATCTGCTAAAGCGCTACACCCTATACCCCCTATCATTTAAAAAGGGTGCCTTGACTGAAAAAAGGATGAGAAACACTGCTACTGAATTCAGTTAGCAGATGGTTGTTGAGACTCAGACAACTTTTAAAATAACAGCCTATATAGAAAACATAAATTTTTAACTTTGGATTGTGTGTGGCCAAGTTACATCTACCAGTCTACCAGGTTGATATTGCTGTGTCCCCACTGGAGAGATTTGAACTTACTTCTGGTCCCCGGTGGCACCAGTACATTCAACAGAAGTGAAGAGATCTCCCCATAGAGGTTACACACACATTCTGGCGATATTATGGATAACCCACCTTTTTCTAGTCTGTAATCAAACAATTTACATGAATGGGCTGCCTTAAAGCGGAGTTCAACCCAAAAGTGGAACTTCCGCTTTAAGTACTCCTCGCACCCTGACATGTCACATTTGCCATGTCTTTTTTTGGGAGGGGAGTGTGTACCCTCTTTTTAGTGGGACTTTGTCCCACTTCCTCCTTCCTGTTCTCGGCTGCCTAGGCAACTAATCCTCTCGCCCTAGATGGCCTCTCCCTGCCAGTGATCTTCTGGGACACAACACAGGTCCCAGAAGATTGGCAGGCCAATAGAGCGCAGCCCAACTCGCACCCAGCCGTGAAGCCGTAAGCTGTTATGGCCAGGTGCCTACAGTTGCTATGACGGCGCTGAGATCGTTACTTGCCCAAATGCTCCTGATACCGGAACTGATATTTCTGGATCGATAGACGTCTTCGTTGGATGCCCACACAGTACTGTCCCAATAGTGGAGCACATCCGCCCGCTCCTGCCATTTTCCCTGGCCGGCGGTGACAAGCCCTGATGGCATCTGTCATTTCCATGTGCACCGGCCACCCATCTGGCATCCATTTGGCTCACCACCCACCCCCAGGAGCTCCAGGGTTAGACACAGCCATTCACTCCATCAGGCTCAGCAGAGTCAACTATGGAACCCATGAATCACAGTGCCTCACTACCATCACCCTGCATGGGCTTGTGATCGATTTACCAAATGTCATCAGTCTGTTCAGTTTAGAAAAAATAGAAAAAAGTACAGATAATAGCCGCAGAAAAAAGTGCATCAAAAATGCAACACTGGTGCATTTTTGGCATGTTTTCAATGCATTTCAATAGGCTAAAGATACGTCACAAAAAAATAAATAAATAAAAACATATATATTTTAGTGGCTTTGTTTCTAATAAACAATGACACATCGCAGGATGGAAGCTTAAAAGAGAGGGGCTGGCAAAAAATAATGTAGGGTTAGAAACCCTTTAACCGCTTCAGCCCCGGAAGATTTTACCCCCTTCCTGACCAGAGCGTTTTCTGCGATTCGGCACTGCGTCGCTTTAACTGACAATTGCGCGGTCGTGTGACGTGGCTCCCAAACAAAATTGACATCCATTTTTCCCACAAATAGAGCTTTCTTTTGGTGGTATTTGATCGCCTCTTATTTTTTGCGCTATAAACAATATAAGAGCGACAATTTCGAAAAAAAAAACGCATTATTTTTTACATTTTTGTTTAATAAATATCCCCCAAAAATATATATAAAATTTTTTTTTTCCTCGGTTTAGGCCGATCGTATCCTTCTACATATTTTTGGTAAAAAAAAAAAAAAAAAAAAAAAAAAAAATCGCAATAAGCGTTGATCGATTGGTTTGCGCAAAAGTTATAGCATTTACTAAATAGGGGATAGTTTTATAGCATTTTTATTAAAAACATTTTTTTTACTAGTAATGGCAGCGATCAGCGATTTTTATTGTGACTGCGACGTGGCGGACATGTCGGACATTTTTGACACATTTTTGGGACCATTGTCATTTATACAGCGATCAGTGCAATTAAAAATGCATTGATTACTGTGTAAATGACACTGGCAGTGAAGGGGTTAACCACTAGGGGGCGGGGAGGGGTTAAGTGTGTCCTAGGGGAGTGATTTCTAACTGTCAGGGGGATGGGGTGGTGACAGGGAGCAGAGATCGAGTGACACTTGTCACTAGGCAGAACGGGGAGATGCTGTTTACATCAGCATCTCCCCGTTCGTCCTCTCCGTGAGGCGGTCGCTGGTATCCCTGTGGCGATCGAGTCCGCGGGACCTGCGACCCGACTCACGGAGCTCCCGGCCGCAATGGCATGGCGGGGAATTCAAATGGACGTACAGGTACGCCCATTTGCCCAGCCATGCCATTCTGCCGATGTACATCGGCGTGCGCCGGTTGGGAACCGGTTAAAGTGTTAAGACTGAAATATTTAATAAGCAATTCCAACAGCTACTTATCTTGTTTGCCACCGTGTCTCCTTTGCTTTGCTATCTTAATACAGCAGCTCTGAAAATCGTTGCCCTAAGTTTTCCCTTCATGGGTGGCCATCTTATCTTGCAAATTGCTATGGAGCCACCTTGTCCTGCCTCGTGTGCACACTCCAGCTAGAGAAACCACAAGCCTAGGTTAGCAGACTGCCTGCGCCGACATGTAAATGGAGCCAGAGATGACTAGTTGGGTGCCTGAGCAGTGGCGCTAGGAAAAATGAGAAATGTGACATGATCTCTGTCTAAAAGTTTCAAGGACGTGGCACACGGCTGGAGCCTGCAGTATGACACTAAGCTGAATTTTAAAGATTTCTAGCCTTTTTCAGAAGAAAACATTTAGGGGTCATTTACACTTGCTTCAGCTTCGACACACATTAAAGCGCCTACCGCTTCAACATGCTTTTATGATGTGTTTTTGATGCTTCAGTGCTGCTTCGATGAAGCTTTGGTGATGCTTCAGTGAAGCTCTTTTGAAGCTTGGTAGATGTCCTGTGTGTGTGGATATCTCATAACTGCAATTTCTGAAAAACAAAGCAAAGCAAAAAGCAGAATTAAAGCCTCTCAAAAGCTGCAGGTGCTTCAAGCAAGCTTTGCGATAGACTTCTATGAAGGCTTTGAAGACACTTTGAAACACCACTAAAGCAACTAATTTTTGAAGCGAACCCGCAGCAAAGCAAAGCAAAAGCAAGGTGTAAACAGGACTGTAAGCAAACCATTTTAGTTAGTAACAGGAGCTTTGACTAGCGTCAGAGAGCTTTAACAATGCCTGTCCAAAGTCTTGTTTTGAAGCAAGTGTAAACTAGGCGTTAATGTGTGTTGAAGCCGAAGCAAGTGTAAATGAGCCCTTCGTGTCCTCTGCTAAGCTGCCCTATTCAGATTTAATTATTACAGAAAAACATGACACTTTAGTACTGCTTCAAAGTGAAACTTTGGCTAAGGAAAAAATTTGAAAGCAAGAAGGAATTTGTTTAGTAGAGAGGAGAAAATCAAGAAGCCAAGATGCTGAATCCAGATCAGCTAAAGATGTGGGCGCTGGTTTGAGAGCTGGTAAAGTGACTGGAAGAGAGGCAAGTATAGCTCAGTTAATCAGCGGAGTTGATCTTTGAGTGAATTTAAAAACACAATTCAGTATTTTTAGGAGGCATCCAAGAACATTAAATTATTCACTTAGACCTGAATTTTAAAAGTTGGCATAAATCCTCTTTCATAGTTTGTTGTTCCAAATTAAGTCATTCAGAAAGCTTTGTAGGAATGAAAATTTTATAAAACAGATTATTCCGCCACTAGATAAATCTTATTAAATCTACGAATGGTTTTAAAGGCTTATGTTGGATACTAAGATTTCCCTTAACAACAACATATTACTTTTCATACAGCCATTTATTTGTTTTACAGGGGCATTTACTATTTATTTAATCTACCGGTTACCGCTTGGTGAGCTATTAGAGTAAACAAGTTCAGGATAGGAGAGGAGCCTGTACAACCGTGAAAAGCTTTGAAGGCTTCCTTATGAAGATGCAATTTGCTGGCAAATTTTTCCTGCGGCTCTTTAGTAGGTTTAGAGATCATTGTTAAGTTAGCATTACAAATATTTGCTCTGTTAGAAATTGAAGGATAAATTGTTTACAGAGATCTCATGTATTGTTCTGCATTTTATCAAGACATGCGGTTAAAGGCAAAGTCTAACTTACGATCACACAGACCATTAATCCTTGTAATATACCGGGGCCCCCTGTCTGCACGCGGTCCATGCAGACAGGGGGCCCCGGTATATTACAATGAATTGCATTGCATTATGCAAAAAGGCACAATGTAAATGGCACAACTGTAGGCCTCTGTTGGCACCCCTAAAGCCTGACCAATATGCTCCCATATGGTTTACCTTTGTTTGTCTCTAATAGCTTCCGGAACAGTGAAGTCTTGGCTTGTTGCAATAGCATTTTCACTTTTGTAGATTCTGGCAGATGGTTGGATGAATTATTTTGTCTATGGGATGTAGAGAAAACCCCAGTCCCTGCAGTCACCTCTTCCAAAATTCCTTCATACTACCTTCCCTGCCTTTCTTCCCGGTCTTCCACTTCCTTCCCATCTCCTCCCTCACTCTACCTTTCCTCATCATATCACATCATTTGTGTTTTCAAGATAAATACACCTTAGGCCTTATGCACACAGGGTGTTGGCCCAGCTCCTCTGAACGCCTTTTGTACCGACCGGAGAAAAGCAGTTAAAAATGTGCCTAAAACCATGCTTTGCAAATGCATTTATGTGGGTCAAGCCTTAATTATTTTTATAATAAATTAATTTATTCTGGCAATTGAAATAAATGAATGCCTGTAAAAGTGGCGTATTTTTTAGATTAGGTGTACACGAGGCCTTAATTTCACTGATGCATTATTCCCCAAGGCTGGTTTCACACGGTGTTCTTAACAGGTACGCCTTTCAGCTTTTCAGGCAGACCTGATAGGACCAGCGGATATCACTGGACATGTGTCCACGGACACCCGCCGATATTAGACCCGATCAGATCCTGTCTGCCAAAGACAAATGGAGGATCCATTCCCTATCCGTCTGGCAGATTGGATCGGATGACAGACAGATGGAAACAGATAGGCGGTCCATTTCTACCAGCCCCATAGAGAACAGCGGCGCTGTGCCCATGTCCGCTCTATGTAGCGGAGCAGACACGGACCTGTCATTCGCCTGCTCAGCGGGGATCAGCGGACAGATTCCCCACTGAGCAGGCGCATACGCATTAAGAAGACCGCCCGCGTGAAACCAATTTTACTAAAGAATATGTGCATTCCATTGCACTTTCAGGATGAGGCATTTTCTAAACATTCTATCCTTTAGACTTTAAATTTGTAGATAAATACTTAGACATCACAATGATTACTGGGCACTGAATTCAGGAAACGTAGTTGAATCTGATCTATTACTCATCTTTAGGTTAGTAGTAGTCAAATGTATGTACATTTACCTGTAAATTCATAGATATGGAATAGGGCAAACATGTTATACTTGCCTGCTCTGTTCAAATGTCTTGCACAGAGAATCCCAGATTTTTCTCTTCTGGGGTGCCACTCCAGCACTCCTTGCCCCTCCCACGTGCCCCCACAGAAGCAGCTTGCTATGGGGGCTACCAAGCCGCTGCTCGGTGTGTCCAGTCACACACAGTCAGGGCTCGGCCTCGTCCCCTGCTCTCTCCCAACTGGCTCACTGGCTGTGAATGACAGTAGCGGGACCCAATGGATCCCACTGCTGTCTCAGCCAATGAGGAGGGAGAGACCCGGGAAAGCCAAGGCTCTCATGCAGATCACTGGATCTGGATGGGGCTCAGGTAGGTATTGAGGGGAGTGAGGGGAGTGAGGGCTGCACACAGGTTTTTTAGCATTATGCATAGAATACATAATGGTAAAAAAAATCTTGAGCCTTTACAAAACACTTTAAGCATATTTTGTGTAAATTGGGGACACATGGTTCCAACTGACAGGAGAACTGCTTGTTGTTTGAAATCTATGACTTCATTCAACAATTTTATGTAATAGAAATCCAACTGTAGGAAACAGACAATTGCTTTAAAAAGGTAACAATTTTACAGAGACTCCCGAAAGTGCATTTTTATAATTTTTAATTGTCAGCTTACTATTAGACCTCACTGCAAAATCAAGAGAAAAAAAAGAAATGTTAAAAAATGTAGTTGTGGCAAAGTGTTTCATGTATGTCAAGTTTATGTGATAAAATACCTAAAACTAAAGTCAGAATAAAACTGATATTTGTAAGAACTGTATTGTCTACAATATTATAGATTTCTCAGAACAATGCTACAGAAATGGCATAGAATATAGAAAAATGACACAAGATAATTCTACAGTAGAGGACTACAGGTTTATTTTTTACTTTTTTTAAATAGACAGAGGTAATGTAGTGTAAATTAGGCAATGCAAAGAAAAAAAATGCAGGGAAAATAAAAATGATTTAAAAAATGTTACGCTAAAGAAACAAGTACATGAATGTACTTATATATAACAAGTGATTTAAAAATAAAAAAAAAAACATTTTGGTAATATTCACACCTGGGAACAAACCCGCACTGCGATTATACGCGAGATCCCCAGTAGGGGTTCCTGCAATTAGCTGCGGGAGTCAGCCCCAATTAAAGCAATGGGAGCTTGCCAGCTCCCTCAGCTAAACAAAGCCACTAAACTTGTAATCACTTTGCAGTGAGCGAGAGAAAGGAGCTAGATACAGGCAGAAAGCACCCTAAAAAAAAAAAAAAAAAAAAAAAAAAAAAAAAAAGAAAGAAAGAAAGAAAGAAAGAAAGAAAGAAAGAAAGAAAGAAAGAAAGAAAGAAAGAAAGAAAGAAAGAAAGAAAGAAAGAACACAATGAGCACAGGGATTGTACAGAAAAAAAATTGTAAGCAACAGAGCCAAGTCAATTGTTAGAAAAGGATGAAAAAAGTAGCTAGTGTAAAACATAAACTAAGTAAGTGTTACAGAAACACACACAACTACACCTGAAACTGAAGCTCAAACAAAAAGGGTGTTTAACCACCTCCTGCCCGTGCTATAGCCGAACGATGGCTACAGCGCGGGTCGTAATTGCCAGGAGGGCGTCAATATGAAACTCAGCTGATCACAGATCGGAGTAATCCCGGCCCCTTACCACGTGATCAGCTGTCAGCCAATGACAGCTGGTCACGTGATTTAAAACAGAAGATCAGTAACCGTTTTTTTTTTTACCTGTAGGCGTGAGGGGGAAAAAAAAAACAGCTTCTGTCGGAGGGACATCGGTCCCTCACACAGAAAGCTGCAGCTGCCTCATCTGTGCAGTCCATTGGTGCAGATCAATGAAAGAGAAAAAATTACTGGTTTTCAAAAAAAAAAAAAATTTTTTTTTTAGCAAAAAATACAAAACCCAACAGTGAATAAATACCACCAAAAGAAAGCTCTATTTCTGTGAAAAAAAAAAGATAATTTTAATTTGGGTACAGCACTGCATGACCGTGCAATTGTCATTCAAAGTGTGAGAGCACTGAAAGCTGAAAATTGGTCTGGGCAGGAAGGGGGTTTAAGTGCCCAGTAAGCAAGTGGTTAAAAAAAAAAAAAAGTGAAAATTTAACTGTAAAACACTAAAGAACAAAAAGTGGAGTTGTAATTAAAATATGTATTAAACAAATAAAAAATAAAAAAAAAAAAGCAGTGGAAAAGTTGGACCCTCATAGCAATCAGCACAGGTCAACATGGACGCTTCTTGTGATTCATAAGGAACTGCCAGGTGGGATTAGAATAGGGCCGAAACAACTAATCGATTAATCGACAATTAATCGATTATGAAAATAGTTGTCAACTATTTTCATAATCGATTAATCGGCCAGACGATTAGTTGGCCTGCATGCTGAATGCACTATTTAATTACTTATCAGGAAATACAGTGCACCACACCCTCCATACATGTCGGTAAGTGCCTGAGAACTTGTGAATGTGTGAGGAGCAATGCCTCAAGGGACATGTAGTCCTGGGTGCGAGTGGTTCTAAGGGCAGAAGTTTTTTACTTTGCTATTGGGGCACTATGAAGGCAGGAGGAGCCAGAAGTGCTGGTGGGGGACACCAGAAGAGGAGAATCAGGGCTGCTCTGTGCAAAACCATTACACAGAGCAGGCAAGTATAACATGTTTGTTTAAAAAAAAAAATTACTTTAAAAGACTCTGTGCAGGGAAGATCAGCATCTGAACCCAGAGAAGGTGGTGGCTCATAGACTGGAGGTAATAAAAGGCATTACAGTTACATTTAAAGTAAAAAAGTTTACCAGCATTATATTTAAAAAAAAAGTAAAGAATTTTTTTCCCCCCAATCATACTTACCCTAAGTGGATGCAGCATTGGTCCGATGCTGCATCTGTCCCCCGCCACCTCCACACTGAGAACTGAGCGATCGAACACTGCCGATCACTCGGGTTTCAGAGCTCCATGGAGCAGACAGCTGTAGACTGTCAGTCACTGAGCTGTGGAGGGGCGGGGAGCAACCATCTCAGGCTCTCAGTGGCTCACTGAGAGGCTGAGCTGGGTGCTCTCTGCTGAAAACGGGTCACAGGAGTGCAAAACGAATTGCACTCCTGTGATCCATAGGTGAAGCCCAGCCAAATGAGCTTTGGCTGGACTTCTCCTTTTAAAATGATTATATCCATGAAAAAAAAAAAAAAAAAAAAAAAGTCTCGGCTTTTAGTACTACTTTAAAATTCTGCTCCAACCATAGTTGCTTAATTTATATTTACCACTGCATATCAATATTTAAGAATAAAATTGCCTTTTTTTTAATATACTTTACATGTAAACTAAATTATACACCACACTTTCTTTTTTTAAAAAGTTATTATGCAATTAATCGAAACAAAAAAAAAAAAAAATCGTTACTTGCAGCCCTAGATTAGAATAACGTAACCAACAGAATATAAACTCATTTTAGAGGTAAGATTAGAGGCAGGGAGAACATCTGCACAAAGAAATTGTGTCCTCGCATTTGTTGTAAAATTAAAAAACAGATCTAAGATGTTTGATGGAGCAGACCAAATTAGCATTATTAGGAGAGACATGGATAGCAACATAAAGAAAGATTGTAGGACACTTACAATGTATTTGAGGGAGGCTCGTCTGAAAATCAATGTTTTCAAGGAAAATGCCTATGAAATTCTAAATTCAGCGAATACAAAAGATCTTTACCATCTACAGTTTGTGCAATCCGAACCACCTGCTCACCACTTCCATAAGCAACAATCCCATCCACAAAGAACGCAAGACCACTCGCAGTTTTCTTCCCTTTATTGCTGATTATATACAACTGCTAAAAGTACCTGAACACATTCTGAAGTTGAGATAACAGCTCAGTGGACGCCCATTTACAGTGTGGGAGGAGGACTAAACTATTAACCCCTTTGCCTCACTTAGTAGTCACCAAGAAATCATTACAATGTAATGTTTTTACACACACCCATTCTATAGAAATGGGATCATTACATAATAGCAGCGCCTAATATCAGCGTTATACAGATAATGATAGTTGGCATAGGATTGAAATCTTAGAAAAAATATTGAATTTATTCAGGTCAAGCAAACATATTAAAGCACATCTCCAGCTTTTAGTGAAGTTTGAAGTGTTAGTTCCTCTGTACAGAAAAAATGTAAAATGTGAACATTGGACACTCTACCCCCAGGCCGTCGGCACCCCTGCAGCTGATCCAACTGTTGAGGGATGCAACATTTCTGCTCTTCTCCCTCTGATTCGGATTGGTCAGAACCATCACAGTGAATTGATCGGGTAAATATCCTGAAAGCACCGCACAGGAAGAAGAATGGAACTTTCAAACCCCCAGACTGCTGGACTGGCCACAGGGATGCTGACAGCTCAGTAACCCTAACCCTGGAGGTAAATACAGATGGAACCGGGAGGGAGGGTGTCCAGTGCAGGTTCATCTTTATATTTTTTCTGTAAAGGTGAACTAACCCTTTAAATATAGTTTGAACCAAACAGGTCCAAACAAACTATTTAAACTTCATAAAATCTTTTGGTTCCATGTCTGTTATGGAGATCGGACAAGCTTCCTATTGAAGTAACAAGCAGTTAAAATCATATTGTAGAGATGCATCTAATTTCCAGCTCTGCAGAGACACAGCACTTGGTCCTCCCTCAATGCATACATTCTGGACATAAAAATTGAGGCCATCAGCCCCTGTAGTCATTGACCAGAAATGCCACCAAATACCTTCTCTGATTATATAAAAAGCTTTGCTCACACAGCTAAAAAGAAAAAAAAAAAAAAAAAAAAAAATATCACATGCTTAAAAACCTAAAACATTTGTGTCTGGATATAATAAAGTCCATAAAACAGTGAGCATACTCCCCAGAAAAGAAGCATTACCCTTTATCATCTGTGTCCGAAATGACCATCTACTCTTTGGGGCTCATTTATAAAACGGAAAGCAGATACCTGTGTGTCCACTTTACGTTACAGTGAGCTTCCTTGGCAACTGTCATAGACAAATATAGTAATGGATAACAAATGATCATCAACTCTATTCTTTAATCTCGGAGTGGACCATATGAACTCTTCTTTTCAAATATGAAACCTTTAACCGCTTCAGCCCCAGAAGATTTTACCCCCTGCCTGACCAGAGCACTTTTTGCGATTCAGCACTGCGTCGCTTTAACTGACAATTGCGTGGTCGTGCAACGTAGCACCCAAACAAAATTGACGTCCCTTTTTTCCCTACAAATAGAGCTTTCTTTTGGTGGTATTTGATCACCTCTGCGGTTTTTATTTTTTGCACTATAAACAAAAAAAAAAAAAAAAAGCAATATTTTTTACTTTTTGCTATAATAAATATCCCACAAAAATATATATTAAATTTTTTTTTTCCCTCAGGTTTAGCCCGATATGGATTCATCATTTTTGGTATAAAAAAAAAAAAATCGCAATAAGCGTATATTGATTGTTTTGCGCAAAAGTTATAACATCTACAAAATAGGGGATAGTTTTATGGCATTTTTACTATTATTTTTTTTCTTTTATTAGTAATGGCGGCGAGCTACGATTTTTATCGTGAACTGTGACATTATGGCGGACACATCGGACACTTTTTTGGGACCATTGTCATTTATACAGCAATCACTGCTATAAAAATGCACTGATTACTGTATAAATGACACTCGCAGAGAAGGGGTTAACTATTAGGGGGCGATGAAGGGCTTAAGTGTGTCCTAGGGAGTGATTCTAACTGTGGGGGGGATGGGCTTCAACTCACATGACAGTGATCACTGTTCCCGATGACAAATGGCGTGTTTACATAGGCACTTCCCCTTTCTGCGGCTCCGTGACACGATTGCCGGGAGACCGGCGGACAGAGTCCGCCAGTCCCGCAGGCACGGTGAAGCTGTACACGGCAGGCGTGCACCCGCCAGCCCCACCAATTAAAAGGGGACGTACAGATATGCCCATTTGCCCACCGCTGCCATTGTGCCGACATCTATCGGTGTGCAGCGGTCGGCAAGTGGTTAAAATACTTTATGCATTTCCAGTTCCCTTTTACCCTAGCCATGAGTAACTAAATCATTCCCTTGTTTTTAAATAAGCTACCACATTAAAATTGAGAAAAATGGACTGTCGGCACGTATAAAATTAACAAATTTTTAATAGTTCACATAAAATACATACATATACGACACATGATTTCTAAGAAGAAATATGGGACACAGTGGTTTTTCCTGGAGGAAATACTAAATATTATACTTCCTGTGGGGCAATGCTAGACGTATCAAGAAAATGCCCACACTGAGACGTATGTATTCCTCGAGTGTTCCCAAAGTCCTTATAAATTAAAAGAATTGCTCGCTCTATTTATGTTTCGTGACCTGAAATGTCGCATCTTCAGGGGCTTCAATGTTTCTAGTTAGCAGAACATACTTTAATTAGAATACGATATTACATTATAACTTTTGAGGTACACAGGTGCATATGTATATACATGAACTCACAACCCACCAAAACAATGGTGCTTTAACAGAAAATTTCAATGCTCCCCTATACCAGGGAAATCGCAACCACAGAGAGGCCCCCTCCAAAAGAGGAGGTGAAGACCACGGGCCCCGATACGGAGAAGCGGTCAAAGGTCAGCACATCTGTCGGGATGTGAGGGTGCACAGGATAAAATACTTGGGTTGGTATTTGGGCAAACTATACTACTACACTGGGTCCCGTACTCACGTGTCTGGTGATATATTGCCATTACTGCTCATGTTGCTTTAAGTCGAATTCTTGCCTATAGAAGAAACCATAGGGTTTATAGTTCCAAAATCTTTAACCATTCAGTGATTAACACTAAAGAATAGTTTTTACTGGAAAAGGGCAACAAGACCAGACACAGAAGCAACTACAATTTCCCTGGTATAGGTGAGCGTTGAAACTCTGTTCAATTGAATTGTACAGTTTATAGGTCACATTAAAAAAGGTGGAAAAAGTTCTGAAATGATTTATCTTGGTCTCAATTTTTTACATCACAGAAACCTGACATTTTACCAGGGGTGTGTAGACTTTTTACATCCACTGGAATTTGGCTTCCTTAATTTTGCTGCTTAATATACATGCTGAGCTCTGACTACTTAATCTAAAAAGGCCACTTGCAGCTTCTAACCTCATCTTACATGGTAACCTCCATTAACTAATTACAAGGGGAGGGACCAGGACAGAGGGCTAGCAGTCATGTGGCTGCAAACAAACATGAAATAAGGTTTTAAATGGCAATTTATTAAAATAAACATAAATGAGATAAAAATCCTGGTTATAGTTCTCATATAGATTCTGATTATACCTGGACTGTCTATCTACTTTTTTTGTTATATTGTTGTAAATTGCTATAACTGTTCATAAAGCGCAAAACACAAAAAAAACAAAAAAAAAAAAACAAAAACAAACAAACACAAAAAAAAACAAAAACAAAAAACTACTGTTAATCATAATTAGCCCTCCAAGTTCTAATCTTGGACTAAAAAATAATGAGAGTCCTTAAGTTGTAATGATAGAAAATGATTGGTGGATAGGAGAAAAGGATTTAGTACTTAAGCAAATAACAGCTAGGCAAGGCTGACATCATTCAATCCATAAAATTTGTGTGTCGTTAGTGTTAGTTGTGCTGCACTATTTGTACATTACATTCATTGGGGTGAGGGAATACATGACAGTGTATAGCTGCAACTGTGGTAAACGCACATTCACACATTAAGTGCTTTGCTTTCAGTTTTTTGATAGTGTACTATGAAGGGTGGTAGCGCAGGGTATGTATTGGTTTATTTTTGTTTACCATATGACTACCAGTGTAGTGTATAAATGGCTGCTATTAGAGATTTCAAAAAAAAAAAGAAACCTCCCAGCTGCTATAGCTTAGTTAATATTTGACATAGAAAAAAAGTCACTACCGCCATTTTATTTTTCAGGGCCCCTGCTTTCAGAAAATATATACAATTTAAGTGCTGGTTCACAATAGTGCAACTTCGAGTCACATATGGATTGATTTACTAAAATTGGAGTGTGCAAAATCTGGTGCAGCTCTGTATAGAAATCAGCTTCCAGATTTTATTGCCAAAGCTTAATTGAACAAGCAGAAGTTAGAAGCCGATTGGCTACCATTCACAGCTGCACCAGATTTTGTACCCTCCGGTTTTAGTAAATCAACCCCACAGTCGCATACTAAGGGAAAACATATTGTGACCCAAACTCAAAGGACAGGGCCGCTCAAGGCTCCACCGGGTCCTTTTATGTAGCAACCGTTTGGTGTGCAGAAAAGGACAGAGCTCGTCCTGGCTCTATACAACTAATGCACATTATGCTTTATTCAAACATGTTTCTGAGCCAATGCAGCGAAGGTATTAAAGGGACCATAGGAGTTTTAAAGAGACCAGCACCTTATTACCCTGGGTATCTTTCTATGGAAAGTGGAGATTACTGGAGTACCTTGGAAACAGATTCACCTTATTATCAAAGGCTTACAGTAATCCTTTATAAAAAGGTGAGAGTTCTGTAGAGCACGGAATTGCTGTACAGAGGTGGAAGTGCACTATTAAGTTTACTACTACACACGTGTATGATTTGTGGATATATAAAAGGCGGTTGGCAATAAGGATGAGCTCAGCTGTGTTCGCAACTCCATGACCCTGCCAGGAAGCTGACACTCCGCAGCACTAATCACAGGCAGAGAGACATTTCCCAATCCGCAGCTGCACAGATCGGAAAACGTCTCACTACCCGTGATTAACACTGCGGAGTGTCAGCGCCCTGGCAGGCGCGTGGAATTGCGAACACGCTTGAGCTTATCCTTAGTTGGCAACTATCATGTTGGAAGATTGGATTTTGTTCAGCTACTTTATTGAACTCACAGTTCAATAAAGCCCTGGGAGTCGCACATCTCTGCAAAACCCTGTGAGGTTGTGTGTATGACGGTCTCAGCTTGGGATCCAACCAAGCCATGCCCCCAAACGCTTTCACTCCACCCACGTTGCTCAGTCATGACTAAGGTTCGTGGCCCGATTGCAGCCCGGGCGGAGGCTGTCATACACCTTTTTTTTTCAGAGATGTGCAACTTCCAGGACTTTCCCTTTTCCAAGAGGGAAAAAAGCATATTAAATGGTGCCCATACTTCATCATGAGACTCAGCACAGTGCAACTTTGGAAAAGGTTCCTGTGCTACTTTAGTGTGACTTACAGTGAAATATGGCCCCATAGAACATGCAAAGTCACACTAAACACCGTATTTATCGGCGTATAACATGCTCTTTTTTCCCCCGAAAATAGATGGCAAATTATTTCCACGTGTTTTACACCAATATTTTACCTGGGCTGCCCCGGGGGGGCCTTGAGTGCCGCCGGATTACACAGACCCGGGATCTCCGATTTACTCTGCGCTCGCAGTCACACACAGTCCCGCCTCCTAAGATAGATGTCACAGGTCCCAGCATTGGACCAGCGTTCTGCCTATCATAGGAGCCGGTCCAGGAGGCAGGACTATGTATAACTGCGAGTGCCGAGTAAACAGAAGATCCCTCTGTGTAATCTGGCACTGATCAGGCTGCATTGATGGGCAATGGCGATTATGGAATGTGTATATATTGCAGAAATGTGCTGTATAAAATCTTTGAGGGCTCTTGCACACAGGTTCTTGCATACTGCGCCTGCATTTCTTCTTGCCCAGGTGCAGCATACAGCCTGTGCTCGTGTTTACGTCAGCACCGCCATATAAACGAATACAGCAGTGCACAGTCATCTGCATTTATGACAGGCTGCACCTGGGCTGCCATTATAGTGAATAGGCTCAGCTGGTCCACATTCAAAAGCCCTTGGGGTACAAGGAATTATTGGATTTTAACTGCTCAGGGCTTCCTGTGAGCATTGCTAAAAGGAATACCCAATTGGGGAATAATTACTAAAATGGCCAACGATCTAAAATTACATTAAAGAGTAACTCTGCTTTTGTTGAGAAAAAAAAAAAAAAAAGAACAGAACAGAACGCAATAAACACATGACAGGTGTTCTAATCCCTCTAGTTAGACTCTTTAATTATACTTTAATAAGGTGTTGAAGCTAGTGATACAAGCAATTGAAGCTTGTTCATCACCCAACAACTTCCTCACTCCTCAGACAGACTAAGAAAAGTGCAGAGAGGAAGCTTGTGCTACCCAGTTTCCTTTTTTGGGTCCCCCTTATGAACTATGTAGTAGCTAAAAGCAAACATTTTCTTCACACCCAAAGTTAAATTGGTCATGCAGCAAAAGAAAAGTTTTTTTTTTTGCATATCATTTTTAATTGAATTTACAAAAAAAAAAAAAAAAAACATTTTTAAAACTACAGAGAGAAATTTCATAAGGAATACAACACACATATACAGGTCTAGCTGCACACACCCGCTGAAGGGACAATGGAAAATATCTCAATTTAGACAAGCAAGCATGGTTGTAGGCAAAAAAAAAAAAAAAAAAAAAAGAAAATCAGCATTTTCCAACACTCATATGTAATTAAAAAGGTACCACAGAAATAAAACAAACAAAAAAAAAAATAAAAAAATAAAGAAATAGCCAGCAATAAAGATCAGTCACCCTCTCCCTTTTGCCTCACCCAGTTGGCATTGCATTCTTAGTATTGTATAGTCATATTGGTTTCTGAATGACCTTAGCAAGCACTAAATCCACTAAATTATCTATTGCATCCTCAAGCAGTTTGAAGGGTTGTGTTATAAACTGACGCATTGTGCTGAATATTTCTAATTTCCCTAATGGGCTTTTAAGTTTTTCTGTGGGAAAAAAAAAAATATATTTTTAATTCAAGTATTAAAGTTGCAAAAAAAAAAAAAAAACAGGCAGTAACACACCTGAAACATTTTCCCAACATCTGAATCATTTGATCACTTGAAATTAGTGGATGTCATATTTAAATGCAAAACGAATTATATACTATATATACACATACATAGCAGATCATAGATCTAGGGGCCCTAACATAACCAAAGGGGTATAAGGGGTGAATTTACCACAATGGTATATAGTAAGTGAAGGGACGTCAAACCTCAGAATTGAGAATGCAATAATAAAAAAAAAAAAAAAAAGAAGTTTCCACCTTCTGGTCTTCATATATTTGTTAAATTCAGAAAAGTTAACGATAGGAATCAGACGACTAAGGAACATTTAGTCAACTTTCTTGTCCGATATTTACAAAGCAGAAGTGAATACAACGTAGACAGCATGTTACTACTCCAATAGTAGATGTGCAGCAAGGAGCCGGCTGTGATTCCTCAGGAAGTCACAGGAGGAGGATCCCATATCCAAAATGGCGGCATGGGGGACCCTCAGCAGTAAGAGGAACCGGCTGGGGGATGACAGAACCGGACCCTCAGGCACTGGAAAGTACAGAACACTATTTGTAGCCATGGACTTCTATTTAAACAAAAAAAACTGAAGTTCCTCTTTAAGGCCGGGTTCACACTAGTGCGACAAACGCTCCGACATTAGGAGCTCGTGTCGCATGACGTGTGGAAACCAATGTTTCCCTATTGGAGCCGTCTTAACTGGTCCGACACAAGTCGGTCCGACTTTGAAAATGCTCCCTGTACTTCTTTGGTCATACTTTGATCCTAGTTCAGCCCATTGACTATCATTGAAGTCGGATCAAAGTCGGATCGCCGTCTTGCATGATCTGACTTTGGCATGCGACTTGTGCTCTTATGATCTTGAGGGGGAACTCCACGCCAAATTTTAAATAAAAAAAAAAAAAAAAAAAAAAAGGCAAGGCATGGGTTCCCCCTCCAAGAGCATACCAGGCCCTTAGGTCTGGTATGGATTTTAAGGGGAACCCCCTACGCCAAAAAAAACAGCGTGGGGGGTCCCCCCCAAATCCATACCAGACCCTTAACCTAGCACGCAACCCAGCCGGTCAGGAAAGGGGGTGGGGACGAGCGAGTGCCCCCCCCTGAACCGTACAAGGCCGCATGCCCTCAGCATGGGGGGGTGGGTGCTTTGGTGCAGGGGGGCTCCCTGCAGCCCCCCACCCCAAAGCACCTTGTCCCCATAGTGATGAGGACAAGGGCCTCTCCCCGACAACCCCGGCCGTTGGTTGTCGGGGTCTGCGGGCGGGGGGCTTATTGGAATCCGGGAGCCCCCTTTTATAACGGGGTCCCCAGATCCCAGCCCCCCACCCTACGTGAATGAGTATGGGTTACCCATTCACCTAGGAAAAAAGTGTCAATAAAAAAAAAAACAACAAACACACTAGACAGGTTTTTAAAGTAATTTATTAGGCAGCTCCGGGGGTCTCTTCCTTCTTCTCCGCGCTCTCCGGCCTCTTCTCCCGCTGTTTTCTCCGCGCTCTCCGGTTCTTCTACCGGGCTCCTCCACTATCTTCTGCACTTTTGCCGGCTCTTTTGCTAGTGGTGGCCCGGTCTTCTCCGTCGTCTTCTTCCCTCCGGTCTTCTTTCAATGTTGACACGACGCTCTCTCCCGCTGTAATGCCACGTGCGCGTTGCACAATGACCTATATAGGCATGGGGCGTGGTCACCAGCTGATGGTGACCCCGCCCCCTTATGACGTCACCACCCATCATGCCACGGGTCTCATCCAGCGTCACACTGGCATGACAAGGGAAAGACAGCACGGCAGCAGCTGTCTCTCCCTTGTTGTCATGCCAGTGTGACGCTGGATGGGACCCTGGCCACTGAGCTCACCCTGCAGTTCCCCTTTAGTAACCTTTTCGCAGCAGTCCCACACTGCACTCCATTTTTGGTTCATATCCCATTAGGACCTACATGGACCTGCGTGTGTGCTCCTGATCCATGCTTGGGTCCTTTCCTCAGCTCCCGTGCTGGACATAATTATCTGGCTGACCTCTGGCAGGTGGTATCGCATGGCCTAGTATCAGCTCTTATTATATGGATGCACTTGCTTCTGATGAGTGGATAGAAGTCCGCGAAATGTCGTCAAGCTTATTTTGATGCATTCATCTCATATTCATGATTCTATATGGTTTTTATTGCTCTACCACCCTGATAGAATGTCATGCCTACTCCACTTGGGGGACTGTGATGTATAATATTTACTTTCTGTGTCATGTTGGTGACTATCCTCAATATGTATGTTGATACTTTGTATTTTATATGCCAATGTGCTATTAAGCGTTTATATGAGTTGATCCATGCCCTATCTTTGGTCTAATAAAGAATACAATATTTTACAGATGTATATGGTTTTGTCTGGCTCTACCCCACGCACCTCATCTAAAGTTCCACCCTCCCCCCTCTTTTTTGCAAAAGCAACCAGGGATGGAGGCACAATATTCCCCGTTCCATCACATTTAAAGTCCCAAATATTCCCTGTTTTCTTTAAGACTGATCATTACACAGGAACTTTTCTCCTAGAAAACATGTGTAATAACATCAGTAAAATTGTTATGGTCACGTGAATGAAGCCCAAGAGTGACTAACCTCTTGCTGACCACCTAACTCATATGTGCCCGTAGGAGGACAGGCGAGCCTGGACACCCATGTGTCTCACATATGCACAGATCACTGGCAAGTCCAAATCATTGATAACGATCAAGAGCTGGTGGGTGGGGCCCACAATCATGTGACAGCCAAAGTGGTCACATGACCAGGAACTTTACCTCCCTTTAATCAGAACCCCTTTAAAGTGGAATAAAATTTAAATGGTTCTAAAAATGTAAATATATATGTTTTACCTTGATGCATTTATTAAAATGAAGGTAAAAAATGTACCACTACTTGCTGTGTGCCCCCCCCCAAACACTTAGATTTTTCCACCGATTCAGCACCATCCCGTATGCAGCAGTGCTGTTCCCTCCTGGTCTCACAGAAGACTCAGAGAAGCAGTAGGAACCTTAGGCTCCTGCTGCTGTCAGTCAAATCATCGGAGGAGGGGTTGAGGAGTGCTGTGTGCGTCCTTGGGAGCGCGCCTGCAAGGGTGTTCCCTCAGGGCTTGCTGGGAAGGCACTCAGAGGAGGAGTGGACAGAGCCAGCGGGAGACCCCAGAAGAGGTGGTAAGGGCCTGCCTTGTGCAATACCACTGCACAGAGCAGATAAGTATAGCCCTCTTTTTTTTATTTTAAAATATAAGAAAAAAAAATGGATATTCTTTCGCAATTTTTCTGTTAAATAATACAAGTTTCTTATTGTAGTAGTAGATTTCAAGAATGTTATATTTCCCGAAATGTACAGACATCCTCCACTTGAACAGTCAACTCCTGGTCGACCTCTTTTTGGCAAATTGATATATGAAGCTGGGATTATACAGTATATGGTGTATGATACACTTGAAAGACAGAATATATTCTGGTCTCTCTACAATGCATACAACACTTGCTAGATTAATTTTGAAGTTGGTTTCCTCAACATCATAGCATTGATTCCAAAGATTGAGTGGAGTGGCTAGGGAAACATTTCTGATCATCCTCAATTGGGTATGAATAGAGAGATTTCTCTCCCTTGTAAATTGGTTCCCTATGGTCTCATATTATCCCAGGTATTCGACTCATTCTGATCCCAATAAATTTGTGAAAGTAATATAACTAAGGTTTCTCCGTTCATAGTCCTGTTCATGCCCTGAAAGCAGATTTCCAAAGGCTATTTGAGAAACAAATCTCCGTTCTTAAAAGGATTTTTTTTTTTTTATTACGTTATACTTCTTTCCTCTGCGCAATGGTTTTGCGCAGAGCAGCCCCGATCCTGTTAATTTTGGGTCCCCAGCTGGTAGTCCTGCACCTACACCCCTCCCTCCCGAATGCCCCCAATAGCAAGCCTCTTGCAATGGGGGCACTTGAGCAGGCTCGCATCCGAACCACACTCCTGTGAATGGACAGGGTCTATTTACACACACAGCGTGACTCGGCCCACCCCCTGCTCCCCCATTGACGACTCAATGGCTGTGATTGACAGCCAATGGCTCCTGCTGCTGTGTGAGCCAATGATAGAGCTAGACCAGGGAGAGCCGCGGCTCCCATTAACATCGCTGGATGGAGACGAGGCTTAGGTAAATATAAAAGGTTAAGGGGGGCTGCATTAAGGTAAGAAACCTTCTACCTTTAGAACCACTTTAAAAGCAAATGTGAAGGAATTGGATAGAAAATCAAAATGTACATAGAGCAAAAAGGGACAATTAACAACCCTTCTACTATTTCTCTGGATTACTGGGAAACAACACAGGAAAATCTAGTGACTAGTACCCTTTTCCGTTCATTTATAGAGGGTATATCTCTGGTACTGTCACCAGCTTCTATAAAGCTTTACCAATTTTCACTAGACCTGCTTTTGGACTTTAGCTTCAGGAAACACAGAATCCAGATGCATTTTTGCTTCCCACCAAAGCAACTGATCAGATTCTGAGATCTAACTGTGCCATTTAATTAAAAGTGAAGTGTGCGATTAAAAAAAAAAAAAAAAAAAAAAAAACAACACCACACACACACACACACAACCATTCATCTGGGAATACCTTGAAGCCCTTTACCCAGCTGGTCTCCCAATTCAATATCCCCTTCTTGTTTGGCTTCAGTTCTATGCAGCTGTCCCCTCAGCTGTAAGTTTCCATCCACATCTCTCCAAATGGTACAATCATCCCTCGAACGGGTACTCAGATTGGATTGCTTCGAGAAACCCACCTCCCATCTTTACACACACCTGATTTTTATATCACTGCCTGATCCGGGGTCTCCGAGAGCTCGGTGGCAGAGAGATGCTTTGCAATTGGACAATGATGACTGGGAAGATATCTGGGACTTTGCATTGCATGGCCTAGTTTCTCTCCGTGACAGACTGATACAATTCTGATACAATTTAAGATAGTACATATAGCTTACTACACTGCCTCTAGACTCCATAAAATGAACCAGTCCCACTCTCAGGAGTGCTGGAGATGTGGGCAAGTCCCGGGAGATTTCTCCCACATTTTCTGGACATGTCCCATAATTGTCGGGTACTGGGAGGAGATACTCAGTAGTATCAATTCTGTGGTGTCAACCCCTCTTACCGTGACCATTGAAATTTGCCTACTTGGGCTAGTAGAAAAACTCATTCCAAGAGTAGCGGAGTGTCCCGTTATTTTATGCCAGTAAGGCCATAACGCTACACTGGAAAAAACAGCCCCCCCCCCCCATCCATCCACTTTTGGAAGCATTGATCAATAATAACCTCCCATCATACAAAGATACTTGAGCCAACAGGGGCTGCCCTGCTAAATATGAACAGGTTTTGTCAAGATGGTTGCAAGAACCTTCCACTGCATAGTTATCCTGGTTACCCTTTGACCCCTTTCACACTGGGGTGTTTTTCAGGTGCTTTAGTGTTAAAAAAAAGCACCTGAAAGAAGCCTCATCTGCAATCCCAATGTGAAAGCACGAGTGCTTTCACACTGGGGCGCTGTGCTGGCAGGGCGTCAAAAAAAAGTCCTGCAAACAGCTTCTTTGCAGCGCTTTCACGTTTTTGCCACCGGGCTGGGTGCGCCGATGACCGACTCAGTGTGAAAGGGGTACTAAGCGGTGCTTTACCAGCGTTTTTCGGGCGCTAGCAGTATGAAAGGGCTCGGGCTTTCACATTGGGATTGCAGATGAGGCTTCTTTCAGGCGCTTTTTTTAATGCTAAAGCGCCTGAAAAACGCCCCAGTGTGAATGGGGTCTTCGTATTCCTGATTGTGCGATCATTTTAAGTGTCTGCTTCTGATGGGGTTATCCCATGAGCTCTTCCTTCTCCATACTGGTTAGAGCTCTACATGCTATTCCATGTAACTCATGTTGCTATACCGCAACATTACTGTATTTGTCACCCAGGCTGCTGCTGTACATTTATGCTGAATCGCCTGCCTTACTCCCCTGTGGGTGCGATCTGATTTATTTCACTCTTGTAGGTTTGTTTGTGGTTTTGTTTCTTTGTCTGTTTATGTGTATTTGCACTGAAATGTTGGAAAAAAGAAAAAAAAAAAAAAAAAGAAAAAAAAAAAAAGAAAAAAAAAAACAAACGAACATTTATACATACCTAGGTAGACACAGCATAGATGCAATCCAGTATCTGTCCCCTGCCACCTCTACACCAAGAACTGAAAGATCAAAGACCGCTGATCGTTCACTGACATTCACCTGTCCCTCCAGTGCTCAGTGGAGCACCAGACTGTAAAGCCAGTGGGAGCGGCTGGCTCAGTCTTCCAGCAGCATGCAGAGAGGCTGAGACAGCTGCCAGTCAGGCATCTGGGGAAACGCCAACATTGTCAGGATTCCTGCAGTCTGGACTGACTGACGTCAGCCGACAGTGGACTTTGGCCAGATGTTGGCTGAATCAGGGTGCAGAACTAAGTGCACTCCTGTGACTCATAGGAGAAGCAAGGCCAAAAAGCTTTGGCTATTTTCAATACTTTAGTTTGGATATAAACCTATGTTTAATTTACTGTTAATCGAGTTGGATGTCCTCTTTCAAGAATACACCATCTTTTGTCAAATACTAATACTTTCTAACATTACTCCTAGAACATGCTCAAGCTGGTTAATTTGAGGTTAGGGCACCATGAGCTCGGCCCTCCTGGACTTGTTCTATACTCTTAATTTTTTTTTTTTTTTAAATGTCCCCACCTTTTTCACCTCATGAGTGTATATATTCAAGTTTCTTAAAACCTCTCCTGAGGAAGAAGGTGTCCTGTTTGGAAAAGGCTTAGCTGAGGCCTCTTGGCTTTAATGAATTAAGGAGCATGTATTAATGGTTATGATCTGTGTTCATCCCAAAATTGGAGCTTAGGTCAGCTTCAAAGACTTCAACAAATCTGCTTTAAGCTTGCTTAAAGCACTGCAAATGCTCTGTAAAAGCTTGCTGTACACACTGTTCTTAAAAAAAGCTGAAGCTAGCATAAAACAGGACACAAAACGTAAGGGGTTTGCATAAAAATGGGGTAAAGGGTCATCTACATTTCTTTTGGCTGAAACACCTTACATAGATTTTTAAGGTCCTTCCACCTATGCGCCACTAGTGGGAAAAAAAAAAAACCACAACACACACACACACATCGTGTGCTATGGTAGCCAACTGTGTCCCTTCTAATGGCAGAATATGACCGCTAATGCAGAAAAATAAACAAAGTCTTCATAGTTCCAACTTTTCTTATCGGGGAGGCTACATTCACTCTACATGGTCCGACTATATGTGGGAACATAGCCGTCCTCCTCTGCTCCTTGACCACCTAGACTACAGCCATACGTGCCTAGGCATCCACAGCTTGCATGTAAAAGAACAGAGATTATTCCCATAAGAGGACGCATGTGCAGTTGATTTGGCAGGCACAAAAGACATCTGGGATTTGTCGTCTCAACAGAGCGGCACACGTGACCACAATATACATGCAAATTCTTGCACCCATAGGCAGGTAGGGAAAGGAGCCTCAACAGACAATTTGGCACTGAGGAGAGACAGATTGCAAAATTTAAAAAAAAAAAAAAAAAAAAAAAAAAACCCACACACAAAACACAGTATGAGTTTTTGCAACTTTTGCAGACTTGTCATGACTATAGTGTTGTATGTTGCATTGAAGCATAAATTTAGCAAGTGTTTAGTGACAAACAAAAAAAAAAAAAGTTTTAGTGGCGCTTTTCGGTCGAAACGGGGGGGGGGGGGGGGGGCGCTTTTAACCCCCCCGCCTGTGTAGCAGCGCGTTGGCAGCGGTGCCCATTCATTTCAAAGGGCAGGAGCGGTGTATATCCACCGCCCCAAAGACTCCTGTTTTTTTTTTAACATCCTGCCAACACAACACCACAGTGCGAAAGCACTCGGGCTTTCATACCGGGACTGCAGATGAGGCATTTTTCAGGCGCTATTTATATAAAAAAAAAAAAAAAAAAAAAAAAAAAAAAAAAAAAAGGACCTACATATGATCACATGTTCATATATTGCCTAAAATGCTAAGTGTTAGGAGGTGTATACCCATACAGTAAACCGTTCACAGGCATAGTTTAGGATAGCTTTGCATTACTTTTCTGAAACTAACCAGTTGCATGCTTTTACATGCTACAAACATATGCTCTGCACGTGATGTCTTGCTACGTAACTGTAGAGGGGGAATAAAAAGGTGGTGGGGGGGGTATAGTACAATATTAGATTGTTTTGTGTTGCATTACAAATAAAAAAAAACAAAAATTGAATTAAAAATTACTTTATTTCATCTGCAGGTAGCTTCTTTGCATTGTCTTGTACCCGAATTCTAGGCTTGTACATAAATGTATCTACAGTAACAAAACTTTGAAACTAACATTTATTAACCACTTCCCATCCAGGCCAATTCTGGCACTTCACTCCTACATGTAAAAATCATAATTTTTTTGTTAGAAAATTGCTCAGAACCCCCAAACATTATATGTTTCTTTAGCAGAGACAGTAGGGAATAAAATGGCGGTCGATGCAACTTTTTCCACATGGTATTTGGGCAGCAATTTTTTAAACGCATTTAAAAAAAAAAAAAAAGCCACTTAAGTTAGCCCAATTTTTTTGTATAATGTGAAAGATTTACGCTGAGTAAATAGATATCTAACATTTCACACTTGAAAATTGCGCACGCTCATGGAATGGCGCCAAACTTCAGTACTCAAAAACCTCCATAGACAACGCTCTATAAAATTTAGAGATTACCTGTTTAGAGTTAGAGGAGGTCCTGGTATAGAATTATTGCTCTCACTCTAATGTTGGCGGCGATATCTCACATGTGTGTTTTGAATGCTGTTTACATATATGGGCATGACGTACGTACGCGCTTGCAAGCTGGCAGGGACTTTAATATTATTATTATTTTCATTTTTTTTATTTTTACACTTTCCCTATAAAAAATAATTTTTTTGATCACTTTTATTCCTATTACAAGGAACGTAAACATCCCTTGTAATAGGAATAGTGTGCGACAGATCCTCTGTATGGAAAGATGTGGGGTCAATAAGACCCCACATCTCTCCTCCAGGCTGGAAAGCTGGAGATCAAAAAGAAAACCCAACGTCGCGGCCTCCAAGATTAATAGGGATGACTGGAGACCATCTGTCCCCCGGAGATCTCTATGCTCATTTTCCGGCGCCGGTGGATTCCTTCTCCAGCTCGCGGATCGCACGGGTGAGCGGCAGGGCACTGCCTGTAAGAACAATCAAGCGGCTGAACTGTCGCTGATTGTTCTTAAGGTGCAGGGAATAGCCAGCTGAAGAGAACGATACCGGGTTGATGCCTGTAGGTGCAGACATCATCCCATTATAACCACTGAAATGGGAGGACGTCCATGTACGTCCACTAGGCGGGAAGTGGTTAAAGCGGACCTTCAGTCATTTTTTCATCTTTCCAGCTACTAAATCTTCTGCCCTTGTTTTAACTTTGGATAGTAAAACATTTTTTTTCTGCCAGTAAATACCCTATACAGCCCACTTCCTGTTTCTTGGCTGGTAAAAAGCCTAGGCTTCTGACATCATGCACAGCTCTCTTTCACTCTTGTGAGAGTTTTCCAGGAAGGGAGGGGGGGTGAGTTAAAAAAGGGGCCAATGAGAACTGCAGGGCTGCAAAGCTGGGAGGCGTGCCTCTGTGTGTCTGTGTAAATCCAGGAAGTGAAGAGGCAGCAGCATCAGCTGCCCACAGTTAAAATGGATTCAGCTAGACTTAGTGGAGGGAAATTTCTGCAGCATATTTGGCAAGTACAGAAGTTGCAGAACACCACAATGTATGGCAGCATGAATGGCATTGCAACAACATATGCTACTACAGTGAGGGGAAAAAAGTATTTGATCTCATGATGATTTTGCACATTTGCCCACTGACAAAGAAATTATCAGTCTATAAGGTTTATTTTAACTGTGAGAGACAGAATAACAAAACAAAAATAAGTATACAGAAAAACTCATTTCAAAAAAGTTATAAATTGATTTGCATTTTAATGAGTGAAATAAGTATTTGATCCCCTATCAAGATTTCTGGCTCCCAGGTGTCTAATACACAGGTAACAAGCTAAAATTAAGAGTACTCTCTTAAAGGGAGTGCTCCTAATCTCATCTTGTTACCTGTAAAAAAAAGACACCTGTCCACAGAAACAATCAAATTCCAATCTCTCCACCATGGCCAAGACCAAAGAGCTGTCCAAGGATGTCAGGAACAAGATTGTTGAATTACACAAGGCTGGAATGGGTTACAAGACCATTGCCAAGCAGCTTGGTGAGAGGGCGACAAACAGTTGGTACGATTATTCGAAAATGGAAGAAACAGAAAATAACTGTCAATCTCCCTCGGTCTAGGGCACCATGCAAGATCTCACCTCGTGGAGTTTCAATGATCATGAGAATGGTGAGGAATCACCCCAGAACTACACAGGAGAATCTTGTTAATGATCTCAAGGCAGCTGTGACCATAGTCACCAAGAAAACTATTGGTAACAGTCCACCATGAAGGACTAAAAACTTGCTGCGCCCACAAGGTCCCCCTGCTCTAGGAAGTATATGTACAGGCCCATCAGAAGTTTGCTAATGAACATCTGAATGATTCAGAGGAGAACTGGGTGAAAGTGTTGTGGTCAGAGGAGACCAAAATCAAGCTCTTTGACATCAGCTCAACTTGCCGTGTTTGGAGGAGGAGGAGGAATTGCTGCCTATAACCCCAAGAACACCATCCCCACCGTCAAACATGGAGGTGGAAACACGATGCTTTGGGTGTGTTATTCTGCTAAGGGGATAGGACAACTTCACTGCATCAAAGAGACGATGGACAGGGCCATGTACCATCAAATCTTAGGCGAGAACCTTCTTCCCTCAGCCAGGGCATTGAAAATGGTTCATGGATGGGTATTCCAGCATGACAAATGACACAAAACACATGGCCAAGGTAACAAAGGAGTGGCTCAAGAAGAAGCACATTAAGGTCCTCGAGTGGCCTAGCCAGTTTCCAGACCTTAATCCCATAGAAAATATATGTGGCGGGAGCTGAATGTTCGAGTTACCAAACGTCAGCCTCAAAACTTTAATGACTTGGAGAGGATCTGCAAAGAGAAGTGGGACAAAATCCCTCCTGAGATGTGTGCAAACCTGGTGGCCAACTACAAGAAATGTAAAAAAAAGATACAATTACATAATTTTTCACAGTAGCGCTCAAAAATATAAATTATTAACATAATTTTATTCCTATATGTGGATTGTGAAGTCAAGCATTTGGATAGAGTGTGGTGTCTATTGTAACTCCTAGGTGTATTTTGCCAAACACGAGAGTGAATGGCAACAGTATCTGGTGAGCTTGTTTGCTAAGGGAGTGGAAGTAGCACTTATTGTGGTGGAGGCATTGGTGTTCTGACATCAGTTTTTTGCTCTCAACTTTTCACATTCAAGAGGACTGTAGTTCGTGTTGTGTGGGGAATTTCAAGATATTCTCACATTTTTTTCATTTCAGTTTATGGAGATCAATATATGTTTTATGGACACATATGTTAAATAATTTATATATTTTTTCAGCGCTACTGTGAAAAAGTCTATACCGTAATTGTAGCTATTTCTTTTTCACCTGTTGGTGTGTATTCTTTATTAAGAATAAAAATTATTTATAATTTGTTGGTGTTTTAAGCACAGTGCACACAGATTTACTTACAACGACAAGAAATGTCTGACTTCTGTGATTGCCAACAACAGTTCTGCCACCAAGTACCAAGTCATGTTTTGCGAAGGGGTCATATACTTCTTTCCCTCATTAAAATGCAAATCAATTTCTAACTTTTTTTAAATTAATTTTTCTGGATTTTTTTTTTTTGAGTTATTCTGTCTCTCACTAAAATAAACCTACCATTTAAATTATAGATCGTTTAGATTTGAAACTTATGCCCCTAGAACACCTGATGGTGCTCCCTGCATGTTGGTCCTCTGTATGTGGCCACGCTGTGGAAAAGTCTCACATGTGGTATCGCCATACTCAGGAGTAGGAGAATCTATTTTCGGGTGCAATTTTTGGTATGTATATGCTATGTGTTAGAAACATTGTGTAAATGGACAACGTTGTGTTAAAAAAAAAAAAAAAAAAAAATGCATTTTCCATTTTCTTTACACATTTCTCAAAAACTTGTAGAAAAAAATGCCATGTTCAAAAGACTCGATATGTCTCAGATTATACATTGGGTTGTTTTCTTTCAAAAAAAGGGGTAATTTTTGGGGTGTTTCCATTGTCCTGGTTCTCCAGGGCCTTCAAAAGTGTAAGAGGTAGTCAAGAAATTATGTGTAATTTATGTTCGAAGACCGCCTGATGGCTCTCCCTGCATGTTGGGTTTCTGTATGTGGCCACGGTGTGTAAAAGTCTCACACATGTGGTATTGCCATACTCAGGAAGAATAGTGTTTTGGGGTGTAATTTGTGCTATGCATATGCTGTGTGTGAGAAATAACCTGCTAATATAACAATTTTGTGAAAAACAAAAAAACAAAATCTTGATATTGCAAAGAACTGTGGGAAAAAATTACAACTTCAAAAAACTCACCACACCTCTTACTAAATACTTTGGAATGTCTACTTTCCAAAAAGGGGTCATTTGGGACGTATTTGTACTTTACTGGCTTGTTAGGGTCTCAAGAAATGAGATAGGCCGTCAGTACTTCAGGTGTGATCAATTTTCAGAGATTGGCACCATAGCTTGTGAACGCTATAACTTTCACAAAGACTAAATAATATACACCGATTTGGGTTATTTTTACCAAAGATATGTAGCGGTATAAATTTTGGCCAAAATATATGAAGAAAAATTACTAAATTTGCAAAATTTAAAAACAGAAACAAAGAAAAATGCTTTTTTTTTTCCCCATTCAAAATGTGAGAGCACGAAAGCTGAAAATTGGTCTGGTTAGGAAGGGGGTTTAAGGCTCGATTCACACCTATGCATGTTGCTTTTGAGCGTTTTTGGAGGGTTTTTTTTCATGCTTGGCATGTTTTTGAGCAGCGTTTTTGTAGCGTTTTTGCGTTTTGCGTTTTTTTTTTTTTTCTTTTTTCATTTTTTTTTACAGTCTTAAAAAAAAATTACAAAAAAAAAGAAATAAAAAAAAAAAAAAAAAAAAACAAACCACGGCAAAAACGGTGCAAAAACGGTGCACTTGCGTTTTTGATGCTTGTCCATTGAAATCCATTACATGCAAAACGCTGCTTTTTGCATGAAAAAAAGTCCCCGACCCTTTCCAAAAACGCAGAGATACAAAAAAGCATTGATGTGAACATGTTCCATAGGAACCCATATTAAAAAATTCCCATGCATTTCTGCAAAATGCATCAAAAAACGCGCTAGTGTGAATGGAGCCTTAGTGCCCAGTGGTCAAAGCACAGCAGTAAAATTAAAGTTACGTACCGGTAACGTCTTTTCCTGTAGTCTTTCAGGACAGCCACAATAGAGAGATAGTCTCCTCCCCTTCCTCTGGAAACACTGCGCCAGCCCATAAAATCTCTCCTCCCCTGCCAGACCTCAGTTCTTTCAAGAGTACCTCCGGCCGCTGGGGAGACACAAGAACACATTAATAACATACCAATCAATATCATTACCATATTGCGTTCTGGTCTTTAATAAGACCCCCCCAAGCTTAGGGTGGGTAACTAGGGCTGTCCTGAAAGACTACAGGAAAAGACGTTACCGGTACGTAACTTTAATTTTCCCTTTCCGTCATTTCAGGACAGCCACAATAGAGAGGATAATCGAGCACTTACCAATTAGGGTGGGACTACAGCTTGCAGAACTTTTCGCCCAAAAGCCTGCTCACCTGCCGCCACCAGGTCCACTCTGTAATGTCTAACAAAAGTGGAGTAGCTGGACCATGTTGCTGTCTTGCATATTTGCTCTGGCGTTGCTCCAGCCTTCTCTGCCTGGGAAGTTGCCACTGCTCTGATGGAGTGTGCCTTTATGCCTCTAGGGACCTCCTTCCCCGCTAAAGAATATGCCTGCCCAATAGCTAATCTAAGCCACCTGGCAATCGTGCGTCGGGACGCTCTGAGACCCTTTCTGGCCCCAGAAAATAAAATAAATAGAGAATCAGACTTCCTTATTGTCTTAGTCATCTCTAGGTATTGTAGGATACACCTCCTTACATCTAAAAAATGAAATCTTAGTTCCCTTTCACCTGAAGGATTGGGACAAAACGAGGGTAGGACTATTTCCTGGCTTCTATGAAAGCTTGACGCCACCTTAGGCAAAAAAGCTGGATCAGTCTTAAGGACTATCCTGTCTGGCAAAATAACACAAAAAGGAGGTCTAATTGATAACGCCTCAATTTCGCTGACCCTCCTGGCAGTTGTTACTGCAACTAAAAATACTGTTTTTAGGGTAAGTTCCTTTAACAGGCACTTGTCCAATGGCTCAAAGGGACTTCCCGTAAGGCTCTGTAAAACCAGAGATAGGTCCCACCCGGGAAAGGGAGGACCCCTGGTAGGTCTCTGTCTTGACAGTGCCTTAAAGAATCTGACCACCCATGGATTGGTAGCCAGAGACTTCTCCAGGTAAGCACTGAGTGCTGAAACCTGACTTTTAAGGGTAGCTACAGATAAACCCTTGTCCGCTCCACACTGCAGAAATTCCAACACAGCTACGGGACTCTGCACCGAGAAGGAGTTTCCTATGCACCATTTGTTGAAAAGGAGCCAGACCTTTTTGTAAATCTTACGGGTCTCCTTTTTCCTACTGTTGAGGAGGGTAGAGATCAAGCTCTCTGAAAACCCCTTGGATCTTAATATACCCTCCTCAGTAGCCAGGCCGCTAATTTCCACTGCTGCACCTGTGGGCAGAGGACTGGACCCTGCGACAGAAGATCCTTTCGAGGTGGAAGGAAAAGGGGAGGTTCCGCTGCTAACTGACTGAGGACTGAAAACCATGCCCTTTTCGGCCAATGTGGAGCTACCAGAATAAGAGAGGTGCTCTCTAATTGAAACTTCCTCAGAACCGCCGGTAATAGTACCGGAGGAGGGAAGGCATAACATGTCCTGAAATGCCAACTCTGAGATAATGCGTCCACTCCCAGTGCTCCTTCCCCTGCGTTTAGGGAGAAAAAACAGGGGGTTTTCGCGTTGTCTTTTGAAGCGAAAAGATCCACTTCCGGGGGTCCCCATTTCTCGGATATGAGATTGAAAACCTCCTGGTTGAGGGCCCAATCTCCTTCCTTTAGACTCCTCCGGCTGAGAAAATCTGCGATTATATTCCTCTCCCCTCTCAGAAAAACCGCTGAGAGTGAGAGAGTGTTGGACTCGGCCCAGCTTAGAATGTCTTCTGCTAGGACCAGCAGACTTCCGCTCCTGGTGCCTCCCTGCTTGTTTATATAGGCCACGGTGGATGAGTTGTCCGACCGTACCTGTACATGGTGGCCCTGGAGTTCCTTTTTGAAGAATCTGAGGGCTAGGCCTACTGCCCTCAGCTCTTTCCAATTGGAAGACCTCTGCAGCTCGTCGCCCTTCCATGTGCCCTGCGCTAGAAGGGATCCCAGATGTGCCCCCCAGCCCTTGCCACTTGCATCCGTGGTTAGGATCTGTGGGACTGGGATGAGCCACAGACGTCCCTGTGACAAGTTCACTTCCTTCCTCCACCACCAAAGAGATCTCTTTATTTGATGGGGAACCTGTACTAAGGTGTCTAGATCCCTCTGACTGTGGTCCCATACTCTTAGTACATATGATTGTAGGGGGCGAAAATGTAATCCTGCCCACTGCACTGCTGGAAGAGTAGAAGTTAGAAGGCCTAATGTTGACATTATGGACCTCTTGGACACCAGATGGTTGCACTGGAGGGAGAGAACTGCTCTGTCCAGTTTTAGAATTTTTTCCCTTGGAAGAAAAACTCTCGAGAGCGTAGTGTCCAACAGGTACCCCAGGTACACAATGCGCTGTGAGGGAATGAGACTGGACTTTTCTAAGTTCAGCAGCCACCCCAAACCTGTTAGAACCCTCTTGGTTAGATCGAGGTCTCTGATCAACTGTTCTGGGGATACTGCAAAAAGAAGCAGGTCGTCCAGATAGGCTATAACTGATACCCCCTGGAGTCGCAGGAAGGCCAACGCCTCTGCCAGTACCTTTGTGAATATGCGGGGCGAGAAGGATAGCCCGAAGGGCAGCGCTTGAAACTGCAGATGCAGTATTGTGCCCTGCAGGTCTACTGCTAAACGGAGGAACCTCTGGGAGGTTTCTGCGATAGGGACGTGTAAATATGCGTCTCTGAGATCCAGAGACACCATATAACAGTTGTGTGGTAGCAGGGCCCTGACCGTAAAGATTGACTCCATGCGGAACCTTTTGTAGCAAATTGACCTGTTTAAGGGTTTTAAATTCAGAATCAGTCTGAATTTTCCCGAGGGCTTTTTCACCACAAATACGTGGGAGTAGAACCCCTCTCCTTCCTGCCCCCTTGGTACTCTGTGAACTACGTTCTGAATCTCCAGTTCCTTCAGGGCGTCCACCAAAGCTTCGGCCCTTGCTGTGCAGCTGGGAAGCTTTGTAACAAGGAACCTTTGCGGGGGTGGTCTTAAGAATTCCAAGAGATACCCCCTTCTTATGACCCCCAGGATGAATCGATTGGGTGAGAGGGTCTCCCACTGTGGAAGGAAGGCCCCCAGTCTTCCTCCCACCGTCCCTAGAGAGTCATTGATCTTTACGGGCCTTCTCAGGAGGGCGAAAAATCGCCCCTCCTCTGCCCTTGCCTCTTTGGCCCCAAGTTTTCTTCCCTTGCTTGGGAGATTCCTTGCCTTTTTTCGGACGAAACCCCTTTCTTGTCTGAGCTGGGGCCTTCCTCTTAGGCGGAAAGGACTTCTTTTTGTCCGCTGTACGGTCTAAGACCGTCTCTAAACCAGGGCCAAAGAGTAGATCACCTGTCAGGGGTATCCCGCACAATTTGACCTTGGAGGCGGTGTCCCCCGGCCAAGTTTTCAGCCAGAGCGCTCTTCTGGCCGAATTCGCCAGCGCCGCTGATCTGGCCGACATACGGACTGACTCTGCTGAGGCGTCTGCAATGTATGCGATTCCTCGCAGAATCGTGGGGAACGAGGCTAGGATAGTCTCCTTGGCTGTGCCAGCTTCAATGTGCTCCTGAATCTGGAAAAGCCAGTGCTCTAAATTGCGGGCTACGACCGTAACAGCCATTTCTGGCTTTAAGTTACCCACAGTTGAGTCCCACGTCTTTTTTAGAAGTGAGTCTATCCTTTTGTCCATGACATCCGACAAAGCCCCTATATCCTCGAATGCCAGGTCTGTGTGTCTAGAGACCTGAGAGAAGGCGGCATCCAACTTGGGATTTTTATTCCAAATGGACGCTGGATCCTCTGAAAATGGAAACCTTCTCTTAAGGGAGCTAGAAAAGAAGGGTTTCCTCTCAGGATCCTGCCACTCCTTCTTAATCGTTTCCACCAGCACTTCATGTACTGGAAAAACTTTTCTTTTTTGATCTCCCAAGCCCTTATACATAAGGTCGTGGAGAGATAGGGGTTTTTTATCCTCGTGTATCCCGAGGGTTGTATATATTGCCCCCAAGAGATCTTCCACCTCATCCAGGGACAATTTATACCTGGAGATTTTCCTGGACTCCCCGTCCTGGTCCTCCCCTTCTGATCCCTCATGGGAATCAGACGTGCCACTGTCCGGTTGCCTCTGCTCCACCCCGGAAGGGCCTGACATCTCCTCTGCCATAACTAAATTGGTAGATCTGGCAGGTGCAGAGCCCTGAGCATGAGGCGGGGTTGTGTCCTGCTGAATGGGTTTAGAGGGAAGCTTGAACGTCTCAAAAAAGGTTTTAAAAGATGAAAAGGTGGATGACAGCTCTTTCACAGAAGCTGCCAAGCCAGACTGCTGTTCAGATTCCCTTTCCTTAACCAGGGAGTCTATGCACTCCTTACATAAAACTTTAGTCCATGCTTCCCCCAAACTGTCTCTACAAGAGGCACACTTCCTTTTAGAGACATGAGTGGACTTTGTTTTTTCTGTAGATTTCTGAAAATACATACAAAAAAACCATATTACTTCCAGCAAGTTTAAGTGGAAACAACCCTGGGGGAGTACCAGATCCATCTCAAGGGAACTGCGCTCACCCCCCCACCCCCTGACCACCCAGGGGGACTGCCCTCCCTCTAAGTAAGGAACCATACAAGAGGGAGAGCAAACCTTAGATAGAGAGGACCCCTCCCCAGGGAACTCTTACCTTTGGAAGGCTGGAGACAGCGTCCGAATGAGCTGCAGCATCTGCCTCAGACATGACTGCAGGTGGTTGCCTGTGTAGAGTCTCACACTGTGTACATGTGAAGCGACTCACTCCAGCCTGAGCCCGGCCCCCTATCAGCCCCGCGACCCGGAACCGGAAGTCGCGGTTCAAAGGGAAAGCGTCCGCCCCCCCGCCGGAAATGACGTCACCCGTCGTCCGGCCCGCTGGTTCCAAATTTTGCGGCCTGTATGGATACAGGGGAGAGCGGACTGTCTCCATGCTGCGGCCCTGTGGACGCGATAGGGGTCCCCCACGACCTGATGCCGCGCTCGGCAAGGAAGGGGTGGCTATCAGCTGCGGTATGTACCGCCACTCTTCATCCTGGAAGCCCCTGCTTCCCTAGGGATGATTTTCTTAGAAAGAGGCCACAGTCTCCCTGACTGCACCCGGCCTGGTTCCTCTGCACAGTGTCTCCCCACCGGAGGAAACACTAATAACTGAGGTCTGGCAGGGGAGGAGAGATTTTATGGGCTGGCGCAGTGTTTCCAGAGGAAGGGGAGGAGACTATCTCTCTATTGTGGCTGTCCTGAAATGACGGAAAGGGAAAAATGTGGAACTCTTCCAAAGAAGTGGTAACAGCTGAGAGCGTTGGCAACCTCCAAAAACTTTTACATGCCTTTAACAGGAAGCAAAATATATGCAGCTATGGGAATTGTAAGAGAATAAAAATATCACACATGGGTTGAACTGGATGGACCCATGTCTTTTTTCAACCTTATAAACAATGCAATTATGTAAAGAGCAACTAAAAGCAAAACATACATACATAAATCCATGGGGCAGCTTCACAACATAACCAAAAACGCAAAGAAAATCAGCAGCAAAATCTTACATTGTAAAAATAAGTTACAAAAATGTATCATCAGTACTCCCTAGTCACAAGCCCTGGCAGCCTTAAGTCTTCCAGATGCATCTAGGATTTTGTTGTCTACTCCCTATTCTGTAAGCCCTTCTCAGCATTAAAAAAACAAATACTAAAAAAATATCTTGGGTCTCTCCAGTCTAGTTCAGTCCTCAAGTACCACATCCAGTTACTGTGTGATGTGCAAGCTTCATTGCAAAAAAATAAATAAAATAAAATAAAATAAAAAAGAAACACTGTGGCACCTAAACAATTGAGAGGCATCCAGGTTTTTCACGTTAAACTCCTAGGTAAGCCCAAAGTAGCATTGGGGTCTCGCAATCTTATAAAAAAGCAAAAACATCTAAGTACCTTCCTCCTAATTCATGGGAGTATTGGGTGGCCCCCCCAGCTGTTGCGGATCTACAAATCCCATCAAGCCTCTGCCTTTGGGAGTCATGCTTGTAACGGTCAGCCTTGCAATGCCTCATGGGACTTGTAGTTCTGCAACAGCTGGAGGGCTGTTGAGCACCCATGTCCTAATTTATATATAGCTGTCACATGACCCATAGAGGAGGGAGGGCGTAGACTGTCATTTATCACTGTGTATACACCCACATATGTGACTCACATGGGCTGCTCAGATGTGATGGGGAGGAAATGTTCAGCATACAAACTCACTGAAAAATGAGCATGTGCAGAGCTGCCAACACAGCTCTGCAAATTCACTAGCTGTGATGGGGACTTGGACAGAAGGGGAAGATACAGTGGGATCAACCAGGTTTTTTGCAGAATACAGAAAACAAATCTCATAGTGACATAATTAGAGCTGCAATTAACGATTATTTTCATAAATCAATTAGTTTTGTTTTGATTAATCGGATAAAAACCTCAAAAAAATGTTCCCTTGGCCCTGGCCTCCTCCCTGAAAAGATCCTTCACCTTCACATGGGCGTTCCCCTCTATGAGATACCTGGGTGTTCAGCTTTCAGATTGACTCTACTCAACTCTACACAACTATACCCCTCTACTCGGGAAGATTCGCCAAGATTTGCAGTCCTTGGACAGATTCATTTACATGGGTTGGCTGCACAAATATCCTTAAAATTACGATACTGCCCCACATACTCTTTCTCCTGCAGTCCTCTGCATTTACCCCGACGCTTCTTCATGGAGCTCCGCAGCTTCTTTATTAAGTTTGTGTAGGGCGGTAAGAGACCACGCCTTGCCATGGCTTTGCTACAAAGATCGAAGCTAACAGTGCATACATAGGATTTTAGTTGTTGTGTCTTCTGTATTCTATGACTAGCGGCTGCGTCCGCAAACTCGCTTACTTTGGCTATGTTATGTTCTAAATACTTTTCAATAAAAACTTTTGAAACAGTGGGTCTAGGTATACCCAATGTGTTCCAATGCTACCAGGTGATTGCGCTGCAGTGTGTCCTCAACTGGAGGTTCCACACAGCCCTTAAATTCTGGGTCCCCCTGTAAAAAAAGACTATGGCGGGTCGCGATTTGTCATACGTGGCCTGGGTCCCCACAGGAGATAAGGGTCTCTCCGACTGGGTGTCCCCACTAACCGTGCACTCCCTGAGGGTATGGGATAGAGTGAAAGGCCATTTGGCACCACAGACATCCCCACTGGCATCTGTGGGCGGTTATCCTTCCTCAAAACATGGGTGAGTAATGGGGTTGTTAGTCTGGCACGATTTGTGGAGGGTCATTCACTGGTTCCACTTGCCACCCTCATGGAACGATAGGGTAGCTTCCCCTTTGATTTCTGGAGACACCGTCAACTAGCGGACTTCGTAGCCATGTGTAACAGAAACTCACAGATTAGGACTAACCTCACCAAATTTGAACGCATATGGGCAGCTAGTGCCCTCTAACCCATATGATTTCAGTACAAGATGCTGGAGACAGCCACACCTAACCCCAAGCCCCTTTTTGTGAAAGAATGGGAGCGGGACCTCCAGTGTGAATTCACAGATGAGCAGCTGCATCACCTGTATCACCTGACTCACTCGAGTTCTGTAAATTCCAGGACCAGAGAGAATAATTACAAACTCTTAATCAAGGTGGTACAGGGTGCCCTCATCTCTGGCTAGAATTTTTACCTCTGCCTCCGACCAATGCTGGAGGGGATGTGGAATGAAGGAAACAGTTCTCCATATATGGTGGGAGTGCCCAGTACTAACACCGTTTTGGTCTATGGTTCGCAAGCATATATGGGATGGCCTGGGTATAGACCTCCCAGTCTCGCCAAAACACTTTTTGCTCCACGTCCCCCCATGCCTATATCTCGCTACAAACATAGTGCTCTCCCCCACCTCAATGCAGCTAAATGCCTCATACCAATACATTGGAAAAGCCAACACATTCCAAGCAAGCTTGACTGGATTGGGAAGGAAGGAGTTCATGGAGGCAGAGGACTAGCTCACTATTTGTAAAGGCACCCGAGAACGATTTGAACTTACATCGGCAGCCTGGAAAGACCATGTACATGACATGACCACAGTTAAATCTAGCCTAGCAGTAAAGGAAAAATCACTTTAAAGTGGATCCATCGAGGCCCGTGGCTCAAGGGATGTAAACATTCCTTGTGACAGTAATTGGCATGTGAGAGGTACTCTTTATGGAGAAATTGGGGGGTCTATAAGACCCCAAACCCCATCTCTGCACTTCAAAGTATTCAAAACATCAAGATCAGCATTTTGAATACTTTATTTTTTAAAACCGGCGCCTTTAAGATACCAGTAATCTGGGAAGTGATGTCATGAGACTCAAACGAAGCATCGGCTTTGTTTGGGTCTTCGGCCAGCCGGCGGACGTGTCGGCTGGTTGCTCGGGCTTCCCAGTGGGACGGGAGAGCCTGGGCGAGCGGCGGAAGGTGGGGAACGTCCCCTCCCGCTGCTTGTAATAAAAGCCGTGCGGCTGCTGAGCCGCATCGGTTGTTATTACAGTAAAGCCGACCGCCCAGTCTAAAGAACGGTACTGGGGTGATGCACGCAGCTGCATGCATCCTGGTAAAACCCCTTGAAGCAATAATCGGTCAGTTTTTTGACCGACAGATACTTCTAAAAAAAGTGAATATCAGCCGCACCGATAATCGGACGATCCCTACTGTTGACCTGTCATTGAAGTGTACAGGGCACAGCAACTACAGCTAGCCATTCACAAGTGGTAGAAACCGCTGCAAAAATCAGCAGATTCCTGCTACTGTATTCGCACTGGCACTAGTCACCCATGCTAATGTAGGCCAAGATGTAGTGAAATTAGAGGATTGTTACAATAACTCAGTTTATGTATTCTAAATACCTACCTCTTAAGCCTCATGCCCACTGGACGTTTTTTCAGCTGCTTCCAGGGGCGTCTGGGGTTTTTATTTTCCTGCCTCTAAATGTCCCTTCATGATAGCCTATGTGTCTATGCACACATAGGCTTTTAGAGGAATTTAGAAGCAAGAAAAAATAAATTAAACACTGCCATCGAGTCCTGGAGCAGCAGAGTTTTGCCAGAAACTCTTCTTCACCAAAAACAGCTTCTAAGAGCGTGTAAAACGCACGTTAACGCTAGGCACATTTAGCTCTTGAGCGTTAATTTTAATGGCCAGAAAAAATTATTATTCTGTCCAATGGTAATGGCCAAGCGTTTGACGCCTGTAAACGTGCCTCTACGCTAGAGCTGCACGATTCTGGCCAAAATGAACTTTACTCTTTTTTTTTTTTTTTTTTATTCCTTAAAGTGCATTTTTTCCAAAAAAAAATTGCGTTTGAATGACGGCTGAGCAAATACAGTGTGACATAAAATATGGCAACAATTCCAAATAATTTTCTTGCAAAAAATATTGATATTTAACTTGTAAGCAACAAGTGTCAGAAAAAGGTTTAGGTCTTCAAATGGTTAAACTGACCTCATTTACAGACCGAAGTTCATCCCTTTGATCTAAGAACGAAATGTTGCTTTGTTTATATTTATCTCCAATGTTATGATAAACTTGGCAGGCGTTTTTTTGTCAGCTGTCAGAAGTGAGCAGAGAACTCTGCACCTGTTGAAATGCTGTTTTAAGATCGGAAGGGGGACAGAATTGCGATTTCGATTCTTTAACGATTAATCGGGCAACTCTATGTGAGTTACACACTTTTATAACGGTCAAGAATTTTTTTGCTAAAATGCTGCTGTCAGAAGGAAAGGCTTCTAAGAGAGTGGATAAAATGTCCTGTGTGCATGAGGCCTTACCCATGCTCTCCTGAAGATTTGAACGTTGTTCATGAAACACAATGCTGTTATACATCTACCAAAGATTTGTATCAGATGCTTACCTAGGAATAAAGGATCATGAGGGGTCATTTCCTTCAAGCAGACTGGGAATGTTGATCACAGGATTTGTCTACCCAGACCAAGCCGGTTTCAAACCCATAAAAGAGAAACAATATAATTCAAGGAAAGTTATTTGTCTCATGGCCTGGGTAAAAATACATCACATCTAATAGGCATTAGAGATGCTAAAAAGTATTCAGTAGGGTGGACTGGGGCAGAGAAGGCTCTCAAGGTTTTGTGGTCAAATAATATACAAAGAGCCACTTACCATTCATCCTTGAGGGCACTCAGGGCTTCTTGTTTCCTCATGTAGAGGGTCCCTAAACTGGAATAATGTACATATTCGGGGTTCCAAAGTTGTTCCGGAGTAACAACTTGCCACAAAGAAAGATATGCAAGAATTTATGGCTTCAATGCTTTACTCTCATTATGCTGGAACAAGCATGCTGTAGTTGTGACTCCACTGGCTGCACAGTTGTCATTGCCTCAACATACTTAAAGTGTTTGTAAAGGCTGAAGGTTTAACGCCGTGCATTCTATGCATGAAGGTAAAAAACATTCTGTGTGCAGCAGCCCCCACCCCCCCTCCCTAATACTTACCTGAGCTCCCTCTCAATCCAGCGATGTGCACGAGAGCACCGGTTCTCTGGGGCTATCCCTCCTCATTGGCTGAGACAGCAGCAGGAGCCATTGGCTCCTGTTGCTATCAATCATAGGCAGACAGCCAATGAGGAGAGAGAGGGAGGGGCAGATTGAACAGCAGCATGGGAGCACACTTGATTGGGTGCTCCCTTTGCAAGCTGCTTTCTCTGGGGGCACTTGACAGGAGGGATGGGCCAGGAGTGCCAGCGAGGGACCCGAGAAGAAGGTATCGGGACTGCTCTGTGTACAGAGCAAGCATGTATGACATGCTATTTAAAAAAAGAAAAAAAAAAGTTGCCTTTAAAGCAGTTGTATTGCCCGCTTGGTGATTTTTACCTACAGGTAAGCCTATATTAAGGCTTACCTGTAGGTAAAAAGAAAAGATATTGACCCTGCATGCAGCTGCTGACGTCAGCGGCGCATGCGCTCTGCAGGTCCAGCGTATCCTGCCTGAATGAAGGGCACCAACGCGCATGTTCCCTTGGCGTTTCTTCTGGGATCGTGGCTCCAGCCACTCACAGCGCTGGAGCCAGCGATCCCGGAAGAAACGCAGAGGGAGCATTTCAGCTCCCTCAGCAGTGACTGGGCGCATTGCGGGAGCTTTGTTCTAAGGTATATCATATTATGCGATGTATACTAGCACATTATGCTATGGTCTTGCAAGTTTGTTTTTTTTTTTTTGTTTTCCTCTCAGTGGTTTAACCACTTCGCGCCCGCGCTATAGCCGAAAGACGGCTGCAGCGCGGACGCTATCTGCCGGGAGGGCGTCCCTGGACGTCCTCCTGTTTACTTCCGCGTTGCGCGCTCCCGCGGGCGCGCATCGGGGAAGTTTTGTGCTGGCCGTGTCCCTTGGACACAGCCAGTCACAGATCGCTGAAAACGGCCAATCATAGCGGCCGTTTTCAGCGCGATCGCTCTGCCAATGAGAGATGATCTCAAATGTAAACATTTGAGATCATCTCTCATTGCCGGCTCTCCCTCCTCACACAGAGACAGCGTGTGAGGAGGGAGAGCGATCTGTGTTACTGTTACTGAGCTTACTGTGAGTTACTGTGAGTAAAACACACACACTGTGCCAACATATCAGCCATCTGCCAGTGCCATCTGCCCGTGCCAGTACCTCTGTCAGTCCCATCTGTCAGTCAGATCTGCCCGTGCCATCTGCCCGTGCCATCTGCCAGTGCCTCTGTCAGTCCCATCTGTCAGTCAGATCTGCCCGTGCCATCTGCCCGTGCCAGTGCCATCTGCCAGTCAGATCTGCCTGTGCCATCTGCCAGTGCCATCTGCCAGTCAGATCTGCCAGTGCCATCTGCCAGTGCCACCTGCCGTCAGTGCCACCTGCCGTCAGTTCCACCTGCCGTCAGTTCCACCTGTCAGTGCTACCTGTCAATACCATCTGTCAGTACCACCCGTCAGTGCACGTGCTATCTGTTATCAGTGTCACCAGTGCCACGTAAGAGTGCCAGCTATCATCAGTGCCTTCTGTCATCACCAACAATGGCTAGAAGAGTATATTCAGCTGAGGAGGCGTACAGTATTCTTGCGGGCGACGAGAGCAACGGGGAGCTCTCCGCTTCTGATTCCTCCTCATTTTCTGACTCTGAGTCTGACGTGGACTACGAGCCTGTCCTAACCAGTGGTACACTGACAGCCTCAGAGGAGGATGAGAGTCCGCCCGCCAGACGAAGGCGTACTGGTGAGGAGGCAGTGCCATCCACCAGCACCGCAGTGCCATCCACCAGCACCGCGGTGCCATCCACCAGCACCGCAGTACCTCGGCAAAGGCCACGTACCAGTGGGGTGTCACCTCAGGCCCAAAGGGTTAGGTCCCATGCCAGCCTTCCCTATTCCCTTCAAAACCCCTTGTGGCTGCCACCCAATTCAGGGGAAGCTAACGTTCCCCCTTTCACTGCCCAGCCAGGAGTCCAGGTGGACACAGAAAATTTTTCCCCGATAGACTTTTTCCACCTTATTTTTACTGAGGACATGCTTGCATCTATTGTTGCCCAGTGCAACCTATATGCCCAACAATTTATTGCAAGCAACCCAACGTCCTCTTATGCCCGTCCCTACGAATGGAGAGCCCTAACAGTGGAGGAGTTTAAAATTTTTTTGGGCCTCACGTTCTGTATGGGACTAAACAGAAAAAATCAAATACGTTCGTATTGGTCTACCCTCCCCATCTACCACATGCCCATCTTTTCCTCAATAATGCCCAGGACCAGATATCTCATGATTATGAGATTCCTTCACTATAACGACAATACCCAGTGCCCTCCTCGAAATCACCCAAATTTTGACAAGCTTTTTAAAATTCGCCCCCTAATAAATTATTTTTCAGAAATCTTCCCCCAGTTGTTTACCCCAGGACAACACATATGTGTGGATGAGTCCCTTATCAAATTTTCTGGCAGGCTGGGCTTAAAACAATTTATTCCCACCAAAAGAGCCCGCTATGGGGTGAAGATGTACAAGTTGTGCGATCGTGCTACAGGGTATACCTATGCCTTCATGGTATACGAAGGGAAGGACACCCAGCTACATCCCCCTAATTGCCCAGAATATATCGGATCGAGTGGGAAAGTTGTTTGGCAACTCATAAACCCACTTCTGGAGAAAGGCTACCATCTATATGTGGACAATTTTTATTCTAGTCTGCCCCTGTTCCGAAACCTTCATAGCAAGAAGACTCCAGCATGCGGCACCGTAAGGACGAATCGGAAGGGCTTTCCTCAAATCCTCGTCAACAAAAAGTTAAGAAGAGGGGAGGCGGCGAGCTTACGGAATGAGGAAATTCTGGCTGTGAAGTGGAGGGACAGAAGGGATGTCTACATGCTTTCTTCAATCCACAACAACACATTTGTTGAGATCAGCAGGAGGAATGGCCCAATTCAAAAGCCGACGTGTATCTATGAATACAACATGTATATGGGGGGTGTCGACTTCAACGACCAGATGCTCGAGCCCTACCTTTCTACCAGAAGAACATTCCAGTGGTACAAAAAAGTTTCGATTTATTTATTTAATTTGGCCATTTACAACACCTATGTAATTTATCGCAACTCCACCGACAGACCCAAACCCTTCCTTGGCTACCAGGAGGAAATCACCACTGCCCTTATATACCCGAACGGCCCACCAGAAAACATTAGATCCGATGTAATTAGTAGACTCTCTGAACGCCACTTTCCCGATAAAATCCCTCCCAGACCAACAGGTCAAAAACGACAAAAAAAATGCCGGGTGTGCTCCAAACGAGGGGTGAGAAGAGACACCACTTATCATTGTGCCCAATGTCCTTCCCAACCAGGCCTCTGCATAGTTGACTGTTTCCGCCGTTACCATACTTCACTAAATTATTAGTGAAGCATGGTAAACATAACACTCACTTCCTGCCTTCACACCCCTTATGCCTCTGCTTGCTCTGTAACTGACCCTGGCTTGTTATTCAACCATGCTTCTGCCTACCGATTCTGTTTATATCTCTGCCTGATCTGGAACTGACCCTGGACTGTTATTCGACCACGCTTCTGCCTACCGATTCTGTACATACCTCTGCCTGATCTGGAACCGACCCTGGACTGTTTGACCATGCCTCTTGCCTGCCTCTTGGACTGATCTTGTACTCTGCCAGTGGACTAGTGGGATTCAGAACACAGGGGTCTCACATATGTGAGGGGCTCCAGAATTGTTTTTCTGGATGAAGAAAACAATTTCATTTGTTTTCTCATTCCTAGATTAGGGTCTGGAGACTCGGAGGCTTCAAAAGAGATTTGGGTGGGAGAAGCCTCTACCCCTGTCCCCATTCTGTCCTGAACGAGGCCCTACGTCTCCCTGCTGCCTGTAGGACCTATGCCATCATGCCTCTGCCTGTCGCATGAACTGACCACACCACATGGACCTGCCTACTACCAGGACCAATATATTGGCACTGCTGACAATCTCTGCCTGCACTGACCCTGGACTATATATGGACAGTATCCCTGCCTGCAGCCTGTACTGACTATGGACAGTATTCCTGCCTGTTGCCTGGAAGATTGCGTTTGCTTTTGCTGACCAAGTCCCTGTCTGCTGCCTGGACCAGTGCTATCCTCCTGTGTACAACTGCGCTACTACAACCACAGGTAATCTTTTGTTTACTCTTTGCTCAGCATAATGTATTTTGGGGTGTAATTCTTGGTATGTGAATGCTATGTGTCCATAGAACACCTGATGGTGTTCCTTGCATGTTGGGCCTCTGTATGTGGCCAGGCTGTGTAAAAGTCTCACACATGTTGTATCGCCGTACTCAGGAGGAGTAGCAGAATGTATTTTGGGGTGTCATTTTTGCTATGTACATGCTATGTGTTGGAAATATCTTATAAATGCACAACTTTGCGTAAAAAAAAATGCGTTTTCATTTTTTTGCCACATTTTCCAAAAACTTTTGGAAAAAAATGAACCGTTCAAAAGACTTATTATGCCTCATAGATTATACGTTGGGGTTTTAGCTTTCCAAAATGGGGTCACTTTGTGGGCGTTTCCATTGTCCTGGTGCTCCAGGGCCTTCAAAAGTGTAATAGGTGGTTGAGAAATGAGATGTGTAATTTATGCTCCTAGAACGCCTGATGGTGCTATTTCAATATTGGGCCTCTGTATGTGGCCAGGCTGTGTAAAAGTCTCACACATTTGGTATCGAAATACTCAGGAGTAGCAGCAGAATGTATTTTGGGGAGTCATTTGTGGTATACACATGCCATGTGAGAGAAATAACCTATTACAATGACAATTTTGTGGAAAAAAAAAAAAAAAAAAAAATCTTCATTTTGCAAAGAATTGTGGGAAAAAAATGACAACATCAAAAACCTCACAATGCATCTTACTGAATACCTTGGAATGTCTACTTTCAAAAAAGGGGTCATTTGGGGGGTATTTGTACTTACCTGACTTGTTCGGGTCGCAAGAAATGAGATAGGCCGTCAGTACATCAGGTGTGATCAATTTTTTATGATTTGCACCATAACTTGTAAACTCTCTAACTTTCACAGAGACCAAATAATATTCACTAATTTGGGTTATTTTTACTAAAGATATGTAGCAGTATAAATTGTGGCCAAAATTTATGAAGAAAAATTACTAATTTGCAAAATTTTATCACAGAAACTAAGAAAAATTCGTTTTTTTTCAAAATTTTCGGTCTTTTTTCATTTATAGCGCAAAAAATAAAAAACCCAGAGGTGATCAAATACCACCAAAAGAAAGCTCTATTTGTATGAAAAAAAAGGACAAAAAATTCATTTGGGTACAGTGTTGCATGACTGAGTAATTGTCATTCAAAGTGTGACAGCGCTGAAAGCTGAAAATTGGTCTGGGCAGGAGGGGGGTTTAAGTGCCCAGTAAGCAAGTGGTTAATACAGCTTTAATATGGCTTTAAGTCATATGATCAGCACGACAGCCAGAAAACCAGCACGGTTTCAATGCATCACAACTGAGCTGTGGTGCATAAAAAGGAATTAAATGCAATTTCAACATTTCAATAAAGTTGAATGAGAAATAAAAAAAGATTGTATTATAATATAAAATTATATATATATATATATATATATATATATATATATATATATATATATATATATATACACACACACATATATACACACACACACACACACACACACACACACACATACATACATACACAGTGCCCTGCATTTTACCATTAGGGTAAGGGTGACCAGGCCCTAAAGGGGGTGCGACTGATGTGAAGAACTGAATCATTGCACAAATATGGGACTCGGACCTCCATTGGAAGAAAATTCTATTGACCGGACCTCGAATATTAATTCAGTACCTCTGTTACAGAGAAATAAACCATTTCAGTTGATCTTTCTGGGATATTTGATCTCTCCTGGTTCAGTAAAACTAATGTGGAATGCTTGTACTTGAATTCTACAGAGGCCAGAGGCTGGAAGGGAGAGAGAGAGAAAGTGTGAGGACAGTGGTAACATTGGGATTGTTTAGGTTTACAAGAGGATAGTGGCACCAGTGGTCATGGTGAAACCTTTATTTACACAGCAGTAAGGTCAGTGGACATTCTTTATAGGGTATACTACAAAACAGTATGGTAAAGGGACTTGTCTTTCAACTAAAACAACAAAACTGTCAGTGCAGTATACTGTAACTTGTAGATCTACAAAACAAAGAGACCAATATGGTATGCTGGGACTTGTACAGAAATGTGAGGGAGGCCAGAGGGGCATGCTGGAACTGACACCAGTACAGAGAAAGATGCATCACTTTAGCATGCCTAGGGGGCCCAAAGCACGCCAACAGCTCCAATGCCTTTGCAATAATGAAATATGTGCCCACTAACAGGGTCATTTTGTGTAACATGTTTTAAGATATTTAAATTTACAGGTGAAGTTTAAACTGCTAATCCTAACCTGGCTCCTCTTTCCCTTCATCAACCTGCTAATTTTTTTTTTTTTTTAAATAAACCCTTCTTTTTCGTTGCATACTTTATTTTAGACACAGTGACATATCTTGGATCTCTGTACCTTTCTATACAAAAGCACCTACTTCTTTCTTATTTATTGGTTACAAGTTAAAATCAGTATTTTTTTGTTAGAAAACTTATTTGGAACCCCCAAACACATAATATATAAATATATATATATATATATATATATATATATATATTTTTTTTTTTTAGCAGAAACCCTAGAGAATAAAATGGCGGTTGTTGCAATATAGTTACACAGTAGGTGAGGTTGAAAAAAGACACAAGTCCAACCTATGGTAATATGTCACACTGTATTTGCGCAGCGGTCTTTCAACTGCAAATTTGGGGAAAAAAAAACAGTTTAATAAAAAAAACAAACAAAAAAAAGTAAAGTTAGCACAATTTTTTTGTATAATGTAAAAGATGATGTTACGCAGGGAGAATTCTAATTCTAAAAAAAAAAATCTAATTTTGACCAGAATCGTGCAGCTCTGGTATTTACTCCACTCACATTAATAAGATCCCTAAAACTACACTGTTGTCCATGCTATCAGGTTCCTATAAGAAGATTTTCATAGATTCTCAGTACTTGCCTTTTGAGCCAAGTGCATCAGGAATACTGCATTGCTAGCAGCAGGACTGGACTCTACTGGCCAAAATCACAAAAAAAGATTTGAGGCACAAGGGCCAAATCACTAGTGTGCATGTAGCCTTAAAAAGGGATTTGATTTGCTCTCTTGGTGGACTGTTGCCTCTTCTGATGGTACCGTGTTAGTCTGGCTTTGGGACTTGGGACCACCTGGGTCTGGTGTGATGGCAGAATGAGGACATGCATTTGTGGGCATGCAGGGACCCATGTGGCCGGTTGTTTGACGGGCACCACTGCTGGACAAGGTGACATCTAATCCCTGTTTCATAGCCTACTCAGGTGGATGTAGGAGGGGCCAACTAAAATTTTTAGCGGGCAGTATCCAGCGACGATAGCAAAGTTATTTTAAAAGAGCCTTTCTGTGCTGTGCCCTCTGCAAAGATTATTATCATTGAGTGGAAGTCTGCCTTGTGATAGCAATATAGTATAAGTTAAAAAAAAAAAAAAAAAAATTATAGGTTTTCTGAAAACTGGTGAAGCTTTTAAAGTGATGTATCTGTACATTTATGGATACAATATTTTTTGCGGTTTTGTGTATGCAGAGTTTTTAGGCTTGGCATCTTTGGTAATGTAGGACCCGTTCACAGCAGAACACATTGTGTGAAAGCCACATTCTGTTAGCATTTCCTGCACCATGTAAATAACTCACTGCCTTTGCGATCTGCTGCGGGTGCCAATACATTATTATTGTCACTCCAAATACAGACCGCAAACTGCATTTGTGAGCACCAGGTTGCATCATATTACAGCGATTTGGTGCAGTGTTTTTCAAAAGTAGTGCATGCACTACTTAAAATCAATGGGCTGCAAAATCGCACTGCAGGAATGCAAACCATGTCCCTGTATGGTTCTGGTGTGAACAACCCCTACAGTCTCACAGTTCATACTTACAAAAGAAAAAAAATTGAGATTAAACTACAGTATTTGCGTGCACTAAAATGAATATGAGCATTTTGTACCGAAAATATAAATCAACAAAACAGCTGCTTAAATTGGAATTAAAGCCTAACACAAACTATTCTTAAAAAAAAAAAAAAAAAAAAAACACACTTCCCAACCCACTCCGACTTATCTGCCTGTCTGTGTAAAAAAAACAAAGCAAAAAAAACAAACAAAATGATTATATAGTCTGTATACTTACCTTTTTTTTATCTGGTCATGTAATCCTGCAGCTTCAACCTCCTTGTGTCATGAAGCACTTGACAACAGCTGTGACTTCCAGAAGCAATGACATCACCCATAGGCTATTATGACCCAACTATTGTTGGCATCTCCTCTCCCTGCAGCTGCCACTCACAGACACAGTAGGGTAAGAGCTGCAGGGTCACGTGGCAGGTCTGGAGTGGACTAAGAAACAAAAAAAAAAAAAACAAAAAAAAAGCGAAGGAGGGGGAATAAACATGTTTAAGAATAGTAGCCCCTATTACACTGGGGCGGTTTGCAGGCGTTATTGCGCTAAAAATAGCGCCTGCAAACCGACCTAAAACTGCCGCTACTGTTTCTCCAGTGTGAAAGCCCGAGGGCTTTCACACTGAAGCGATGTGCTGGCAGGAGAGAAGAAAAACTCCTGCAAACAGCATCTTTGGAGCAAGGTGAAAGAGCGGTGTATTCACAGCTCCTAAACCGCTCCTGCCCATTGAAATCAATATGACAGCGCGGCTATACGCCGCTATGCGACTGGTTTTACCCTTTTTCGGCTGCCAGCGGGGGTTAAAACCGCATCGCTAGCGGCTGAATACCGCCGCTAAAGCGGCACAAAAAATAGCGCAGTTTTACCGCCGACGCCCCCACTGCCCCAGTGTGAAGGGGCCTTAGTGTTTAGGCTTAATTCCACTTTAAATATTGCGTGACATAAAAAGGGGCAAGTACCTTTTTTTTTTTATTATTATTCTACAGGTTCTCGGATTTTAGAATGTATGTAATGTTTTGTGTAAAATGCTCATTTTTACTTACCGTGTGAGGGGGGGGGGGGGGGGGGGAATTAGTTAACAGCAAAAGGGGATAAAAAGAGAGAGAGAGAGCAGAGAGAGAGAGAGAGAGAGAGAGAGAGAGAGAGAGAGAGAGAGAGAGAGAGAGAGAAGAGAGAGAGAGAGTGAGAGAGAGAGAGAGAGAGAGAGAGAGAGAGAGAGAGAGAGAGAGGAGAGAGAATATTAATCGATTATGAAATTAATCGGCCCTTTATAGTACAAAAAGAGCAAATAATCGCTACTGTAGATGTTACTTTCACAGTTCAACAGTAAAAAAAAATTAACCCCTTACAGTATTGATTATCCGCCTTGTTTTTTCTGTACTATAAAAAGGGCCAATTTTAGTTTTTTTAACCCCATTATGTTACTAAATGTCTTAGACCTGGTTCACATCTATGTGTGTTTTGGTGCTTTTTGCAGAAACGCACTACAGTTCATTTACATGGTTTCCTATGGGACACGTTCACATCTATGCTTTTTTTCAGCCAGCTGCGTATTGGAAAGGGTCAGGACTTTTTTTTAAACGCAAAAAACTGTGCTTTTTTGGTTCACTATACTTCAATGGAGAAGCCGCAGAAAAGCATTTAATGCATTTTGCAGCAATTTGTGTTTTTTAATCTGCCCAACAACAAATTGCCAAAAAAAAATGCAAAACGCAAATCGCCGCAAATCACGGTGCGCAAAAATCAAAACACACAGCAAAAAGCACTGCTGAAACAGATCAAAAGCAAACTGCCTAGGTGTGTACTGAGCCTTATGCTGGTCACACAGATCAATTTTCAGACAAGAATATTCGACGAAAAATCTTTGTACATTCACTGAATGAAAAAATATTGTTTGAACTTTTCACTTGTTTTTAACATTCTGTTTTTAAATGAATGTTATTTCTGAACGAAAACCACATACACTGTCTGATAATTCCTTTGACCAAGAAGTTTACAAATTTTCCCGTCACTGTGGTTGAAAATGAACGTTGACTTGACCCCACTAACAATGAGAAAATCGAACGAACGTTCTTAAAATGAAATTTTTTTTGAAGGAAGACATTTTGATGTCTGAGTCTGAAAATTTATCAGATTCACCCTTTAATAGTATGTACAGTATATATCTCCTCTAATAGTATATACAGTATATCTCTTCTGTCTGTTATTCTCAGAGTGGATTAGATATTTTGCTCCCTAACCATATAGTTGGTTATTTATATTTACCGCTGCATAGAGATATTTAAGAATAAATTACCTTTTTTTAAAACTTTACATATTAACTAAATTATACGCCACGCTTTTTTTTAAAGGTTATTAACCGATTAATCGAACAATCGGCCAACTAATCGATTATGAAAATAATTGTTAGTTGCAGCCCTACACACACACACACACACCTTATTAATCTATAGCAAAAAGTAAAAAAAACAAACACGCAACAGAAAAAAAAGGATATATTATGCTTTTATTCGGTAGTTTATTGTCCTAAACAAACAATGTAAAGGTCTTACGCCTATCCAACCACCATAGTGATGTCTACCCTGAATGTGAAATATGAAAAAAAGTGACACCTCAGGGAAGATAATCAAAAGAACAGAAAATATTCCAGCTTTGTGATCGCTATTATGACAGACATTGCTCTCGTTTGTCAATTTGTCAATACACAAACATCCAACCACAGAAATAACATGTGGAGATTCTTCACACAGACTCTGTATTTCAAAAGGATCACTTTCAATGCGAGAGAGAAATTAACCAGTGACCATTTACGATTCTTACGGTTTTACAAAAAGAAATCATGTACAGTACATGTAAAAGATGTGCCCCAGTAAATTATAGAAGTTGCCTTGTTAAAATATGGATTATGTCCAATGGCTCCACACAAAAACATGAACACTAAAATAATCTCTCTATTCTGCTTATTGGAGAACACAGCGGAGATCTTTAGACACAGTGCCTGTATGTCGGGATGACTGAACTCCATTGCATGTGTACGAGTGATATCATCTGCACCGGCCAATCAAGATCGCCGAAGACTGGCTCCTAGGGAGAAGCTGATGGACCCAAAGAGGGACCTCACGGGTGTTCTGGTAAAACAGAAGTAATACGGACAGCCCCGGACCATTATGCTGCCTAAGGACCAGAGGTCTTTTTCCAATTTGGCACTGCGTCGCTTTAACTGCTAATTGCACGGTCATGCAATGCTGTACCCAAACGAAATTTGCGTCCTTTTCTTCCCACAAATAGAGCTTTCGTTTGATGGTATTTGATCACCTCTGCAGTTTTTATTTTTTGCGCTATAAACGGAAAAAGACCGAAAATTTTGAAAAAAAATGATATTTTCTACTTTTTGTTATAAAAAAAATCCAATAAACTCAATTTTAGTCATACATTTAGGCCAAAATGTATTCGGCCACATGTCTTTGGTAAAAAAAATGTCAATAAGCGTATATTTATTGGTTTGCGCAAAAGTTATAGCGTCTACAAACTAGGGTACATTTTCTGTAATTTACACAGCTTTTAGTTTATGACTGCCTGTCATTTCTTGAGGTGCTAAAATGGCAGGGCAGTACAAAACCCCCCCAAATGACCCCATTTTGGAAAGTAGACACCCCAAGGAAATTGCTGAGAGGCATGTTGAACCCATTGAATATTTATTTTTTTTGTCCCAAGTGATTGAATAATGACAAAAAAATATATATATATTTACAAAAAGTTGTCACTAAATGATATATTGCTCACACAGGCCATGGGCCTATGTGGAATTGCACCCCAAAATACATTCAGCTGCTTCTCCTGAGTATGGGGATACTACATGTGTGGGACTTTTTGGGAGCTTAGCCGCGTACGGGGCCCCGAAAACCAAGCACCGCCTTCAGGATTTCTAAGGGTGTAAATTTTTGATTTCACTCTTCACTGCCTATCACAGTTTCGGAGGCCATGGAATGCCCAGGTGGCACAAACCCTCCCCCAAATGACCCCATTTTGGAAAGTAGACACCCCAAGCTATTTGCTGAGAGGCATGGTGAGTATTTTGCAGCTCTCATTTGTTTTTGAAAATGAAGAAAGACAAGAAAAAACATTTTTTTTTTTTCTTTTTTCAATTTTCAAAACTTTGTGACAAAAAGTGAGGTCTGCAAAATACTCACTATACCTCTCAGCAAATAGCTTTGGGTGTCTACTTTCCAAAATGGGGTCATTTGGGGGGGTTTTGTGCCACCTGGGCTTTCCATGGCCTCCGAAACTGTGATAGGCAGTGAAGAGTGAAATAAAAAATTCACGCCCTTAGAAAGCCTGAAGGCGGTGCTTGGTTTTCGGGGTCCCGTACGCGGCTAGGCTCCCAAAAAGTCTCACACATGTGGTATCCCCGTACTCGGGAGAAGCAGCAGAATGTATTTTGGGGTGTAATTTCACATATTCCCATGGCATGTTTGAGCAATATATCATTTAGTGACAACTTTGTGCAAAAAAAAAAAAAAAAAAAAAAAAAAATTTGTCTCTTTCCCGCAACTTGTGTCGCAATATAAAATATTCCATGGACTCGACATGCCTCTTAGCAAATAGCTTGGGGTGTCTACTTTCCAAAATGGGGTCATTTGGGGGGGTTTTGAACTGTCCTGGCATTTTATGCACAACATTTAGAAGCTTATGTCACACATCACTCACTCTTCTAACCACTTGAAGACAAAGCCCTTTCTGACACTCATTGTTTACATGAAAAAGTTATTTTTTTTTGCAAACGTACAAACGTGCGGTGGCAACAAAATAAATACATTTTTAAAAGCCTTTACAGGTTACCACTTTAGATTTACAGAGGAGGTCTACTGCAAAAATTACTGCCCTCGATCTGACCTTTGCGGCGATACCTCACATGCATGGTGCAATTGCTGTTTACGTTTGACGACAGACCGCCGCTTGCGTTCGCCTTAGCGCGAGAGCAGGGGGCGACAGGGGTGCTTTTTTTTTTTTTTTTCCTTATTATTTTTTTGCTTTTTTATCTTATTTTTAAACTGTTCCTTTCATTTTTTTTTTTTTAATCATTTTTATTGTTATCTCGGGGAATGTAAATATCCCCTATGATAGCAATAGGTAGTGACAGGTACTCTTTTTTGAAAAAATTGGGGTCTATTAGACCCTAGATCTCACCTCTGCCCTCAAAGCATCTGACGACACCAAGATCGGTGTGATAAAATGCTTCCCCAATTTCCCAATGGCGCTATTTACATCCGGCGAAATCTAAGTCATAAAATGCTCGTAGCTTCCGGTTTCTTAGGCCATAGAGATGTTTGGAGCCACTCTGGTCTCTGATCAGCTCTATGGTCAGCTGGCTGAATCACCGGCTGCATTCTCAGGTTCCCTGTTGAGACAGGAGAGCCAGAGAAAAACACGGAAGACGGTGGGGGGGGTGGGGGGGGGGGATTCCCTCCCACGGCTTGTAAAAGCAGTCTAGAGGCTAATTAGCCGCTAGGATTGCTTTTACATGAAAGCCGACCGCTGGCTGAAAAGAATGATACCAAGATGATACCTAAACCTGCAGGCATCATTCTGGTATAACCATTCAAAGTCGTGAATGGCGTACCTGAAGACAAAAAAAATGGTTAACAATAAAGCACAGTAAACGGTAAAGTATAAAAAATTGCATACCTGAAAAGCAAACATGATAAAACATAATAACAATAAAACATTGCAGAATAGAATACAGTAAAAAAGAGGAGAGAGAGAGAGAGAGAGAGAGAGAGAGAGAGAGAGAGAGAGAGAGAGAGAGAGAGAGAGAGAGAGAGAGAGAGAGAGAGAGAGAGAGAGAGAGAGAGAGAGAGAGAGAGAGAGAGAGAGAGAGAGAGAGAGAGAGAGAGAGAGAGAGAGAGAGAGAGAGAGAGAGAGAGAGAGAGAGAGAGAGCAATGAAACGACAACTATTTTTTTTTATTTTACACTTTTTTTGTAACTAACTTTTATAACGGTAACCGGTTCGGGTCTCTCAAAATGCGATGGCATCTTGGGAGACCCTGTGAAAGTGTGCCTAGTCTGTGGAATGCTGTACCCTACGCCAATACTCAACTAATGAATGGTAGCGTTCAAAACATTCACCAATGCAAAGAGCAGGATTGTCAGGACAGGAGGGACAATAATAGCGGGTGTCACGCCTATATCCGCGCTTGCTGCAGACACAACATCTTTTTTGGGGGGGTTCGTTGGGTAGGGGTACTCGGGAGGACATAAAGAAAATGCCTCTCATGCAGCCGACTGCATTTGGTTAGGGATGTGAATGGGGGAAGTACGGGCGCTGCAGAAGCGGTGGGTTCCCAATTAGGATTGGCGAATGCAGCAGGAAGGGCATTATGGGCACGACGGGCCTGTGTTTGTCTTCTTGGTGGCAGCGGGACACTACTTGTGCTTGCCACCTCACCAGCTTGAACTGCACTTATGGGACTCGCCACGTCACCAAGTGTTACTGCAGTGCTGGTTTGACTACGACCGGAGTGTACTAGGCCGCTGGCGCTTGCCAGTTCAATAAAAAGCTACAAAAAAAAAAAAAAACTGTTAGCGATCGCAGGGATCAGGCCTGACGCTGCGAACGCTGAAGTTATGCGTTAAGTGTTTTGTAAGTGACAGTGATCGATCGATACTGCACTTGGGTGGGCTGGGCGGAGGGGCAAAATGCAGGTGCTAGCAGGTATCTGGGCTGATCCCGCTAACACTGCGTTTTTGGGAACCCTAAACTGCTGGGGACGCTAGTATAGATCTGATCGGATCAGATATTGATCCGTTCAGATACTATACCACTAAGGGAGGTGTACGGTGCGTGCGTGGGTGTTAGCGCTACTGGCGCTAACCTGACGCTGCCTGGGGCTGGTGCTTGCCAGTTCACCAAAATGCTACCAAAAAAACTGTTAGCGATTGCAGGGATCAGGCCTGACTCTGCGAACGCTGCAGTTATGTGTTTAGTGTTTTGTAAGTGACCGTGATCGATCGATACTGCACTTGGGTGGGCTGGGCGAAGGGCAAAACGCAGGTGCTAGCAGGTATCTGGGCTGATCCCGCTAACACTGCGTTTTTGGGAACCCTAAACTGCTGGGGACGCTAGTATAGATCTGATCGGATCAGATATTGATCCGTTCAGATACTATACCACTAAGGGAGGCATATGCTGCGTGCGTGGGTGTTAGCGGTACTGGCGCTAATCTGACGCTGCCTGGGGCGACGCATATCACCGCCGGGCGATCAGGGGGCTAAACCTTTATTCAGTAATAAACGGCGGGTGCCCTGACACTATAAAAAATAAACAAACTAACCAGCGTCACCCGTAACAGTTATACGGTGATCAGTGGTGAAAGGGTTAACTAGGGGGCCATCAAGGGGTTAAAACATTTATTCAGTAGTATATGGGGGTCCCTGTCGCTATAAAACGCTGACGGCGAACCTAAATATTTAGGTCCCTAACTAGCGTCACCAGCGACACTAATACAGCGATCAGAAAAATGATCGCTTAGCGACACTGGTGACAGGGGGTGATCAAGGGGTTAAAACTTTATTAGGGGGGGTTAGGGGGGTATCCTAGACCTACAGGGGGCTAATACTCACTGTCCCAACACTGTAACTGTCACAAACTGACACCAATGCAGTAATCAGAAAAAAAAAAAAACTGCTGGTGTCAGTTTGTGACGGGGGGGGGGGGGGGGGAAATCGGGGTGTTGTGTGTGCCTGGCATGTTCTACTGTGTTGTGTAGTGTTGGTGCACTCACATACCTGTCTTCTCTCCTCGGGCCGGAACGGAAATTACCGAGCCGAGGAGAGATGACATAATTTCCTTTGCTGCTGTTTAGCATACAGCAGCAAAGGAATGATTCGATTGCCCGGCGGCGATCGCGAGGGGGGGGGGCCACGAACGGATGGTCTCCCCCTCACCTCCGATCGCCGTGGGACAAAAGACGACCGCCTCGGGCACCGGGGGGGTCCGATCAGACCCCCCACCCGCGGAAGGCAAATCACGTATATGTACGTGATTTTGCCTGTCCGTGCCACCTTGCCGACGTACATCGGCATGAGGTGGTCGTCAAGTGGTTAATTCCTCTTTGAAGGAAGTTGAAAAATAAGATTTCCTGGCCAGATCAACAGGTAAAAATAAAGCGGCCATATAGTAAGTTCTTGTTTTTGGGTTTACTACTGCTTTAAAGTCTGCTATACCACTTATACCTACAGGTAAGTCTATAAAAAGGCTTACATGTAGGTACTGTGAATAATAGGATTTTTAAAACAGCTTACCTCTAAAATCCTTTTCTTTGAAGTACATCACAGGACACAGAACCATAGTAGTTACTATGTGGGTTATAGGCCACCTTCAGGTGATGGACACTGGCACGCCCTAAGACAAAAAGTGCACTCCCTATATAACCCCTCCCACTACTGGGAGTACCTCAGTTTTGTAGCAAAGCAATACACGTGTATACCAAAGAAGGGAGGGACCTCTGTGTCCCGTCATTTACTTCAAAGAAAAGGATTTTACAGGTAAGCTGTTTTAAAAATCCTATTTTCTTATCGTACATCACGGGACACAGAGCCATAGTAGTTACTATGTGGGATGACCCATAGCAATGCCAACTGAAGGGAGGGAGACACAACAAAAGTAGGGCAATAAGACTAAAGGACTTATACTGCAGCTCGCAGTACACTGCGCCCAAAGGCAATATCCTCATGACCTTTTACATCTCTTTGATAGAATCTAGTAAATGTATAGACTGAAGACCAAGTTGCGGCCGTGCAGATTTGAGCTAGGGAGGCTTGATGATGCACTGCCCAGGAAGTACTAGGAGTGCGTTTTGATTTGAGAGGGTGGAATCCACCTCTTTAAACCATAAGCTTGAACGATTACTTGTCGAATCTATTTAGAATAGTAGATTTCGATGCTGCCCATCCTTTAGGACCTTCAGGCAACACGAACAAAAACATCATTTTCCAAATCTGAGCAATTGCCTTTAAGTAGACATTGACTGCTCTCACCACATCAAAAAAAACGTAGTGATTTTTCTTACAAAGAACAGGGTTCTGGAAAAAAGACAAATCGAACAATATCCTGGTTTAGATAAAAACCTGATACTACCTTTGGTAAAAAAGTTAGGATGAGGACGCAATACTGCCTTGTTCTTGTGAACAATAAAAATATGGCTCTTTACAAGAAAGAGCAGCCTATACTGATACCCTTCTTGCAGCAAATATGGTTACCAGAAAAAATTGTTTCCTTGTCAAAAATGGACCAAGGGAATATGTCGTATCAGCCCAAAAAAAAAAAAAAAAAAAAAAAAAAAAAAAAGGGTTTTGTAAAGCCGACAAAACTAAATTTAAGTCCCAAGGGTTCAGGGGTTACTTAACAGGAGATTAAGCCGTGTTACCCCCTGAATAAAATGTATGGACCAAAGGATGCGAAGCAAGTGGTCGTTGAAATAATACCGATAAGGTCCTTAGAAAGCACTCAAGGCCAGTTTTATTTCTCACCCCATCTGCAGAAAAGTCAAAGACTCTACCTAGACTTATTTCCTGGGGTGCAGCTCCTGGTTTCACACCAAGAGACATATGTTTCCCAGACTCCATAATATATAACCATGGAGGCCGGCTCTGCATTAACCAAGGTAGAAAACTACCGAACCTGACAGCCCACGCTTCTTCAGAGTGTGGGCCTCAATAGCCAAACCGTTAAATTTAGCATTTGTAAAGTAAGATGGGACTTCGGACCTTGTGAGAGAAGGTCTGGTCCTGAAGGTAGGGTCCATGGTTCCCTACTGCCATCTCTACGACCTCTGCATACCAAGATTTCTTGGACCCCGCTGGGGGTCACAAGAATCAATGACTTCCCTTTCTGCTTAAGTCGTGGATGCAGGAAAATAGGAGAGAATGCACAAATCAGTGAGAACCGAATCCACAGGAATAGCAAGGCATCCGTTCCGCATGCTAGCGGATCCTTTGTTCTTAGCACAAAAAGTTGTCGATCTTTTTTGTTGATCCTGGACGCAAACAGATCTATGTCTGGGATCCCCAATCCTTGAGACGTTGACAGGAAGATATCGGGGTAAAGGAACCATTCTCCCAGGAACAACCACTGGCGACTCAAGTAGTCCGCCTGCGAATTTTCTATTCCTAGAATGAAAACTGCCAAAAGGCAAAGTACACGGTTTTCTGCCCAAGTTAGGATAAGATTCACCTTTCTCTGGGCCGCACAACTTCTTGTGCCCCCTCTGTGATTAATATAGCCATTGCTGTGGCATAAAAGGATTGAATCCTAGCAGGACAATACCTTAAACTGAACGTTCAGGGCCTCAGGACCAAGAGTTCTGCCTGAATTTCTAAAATGTTAATGGGCAAAGCCATTTCGGATATAGGCCACTTCTCCTGGACTGCCTCTTCCAGGACTGTCCCCCAACCTAAACAAAAAAAAAAAAAGTTGGCATATGTTGTTACTATTTACAGATAACTGAAGGAAGGATTTTCCCCTTTGCAGATTTTGGATGTTAACCATTAACTGAGGCTCCGGCGCACCTAGCCTACAGCACCAGGTGGTCTTTCATCTGGGTACTAACCAGGCCCGACCCTGCTTAGCCCCCAAGATCAGACGAGATCAAGCTCTATCAGGGTGATGTGGCCGTAGGCTTTGGAGTCAGACACATTGGGAAAGTATAGCTTGAACTTTGTTATACGCCGATAGGATACAGTTTTGCAGCGGTCTAGAATGAGACTGAGCATAAGGAACGGCCTTGAATGAAGCCACCATCTTTCCCGACAACCTCACGCAAAGTTCAATAGGAGAATATCATCTTGCTTCGACTACTTAAATCAGTTCCTTTATGGCGCTGATCTTAGCCTGGGGTACGAATACCCTTTTTTGGGTGTACCTATGATCAGACCCAAGTATTTTCTTCATGTTTAAAAGAAGATTCCTCCTAGTTTGAGAATCCGACCTAGATATTCCAGGTAGTCAAATGTGGTGACAATACTTTGGTCTAAGCAGGCTACTGACTGGTCTAACAAGAACAGATCGACTAGGTAAACCATAATCATTAGACCTTGGGCCCTCAATCTGGCTAGAAAAGGAGCCAGAACCTTGTATTCGAGGTGTAGCAGCTAGATCATAAAGCAGAGCTACACACTGAAAATGAAGGTTTTCCACTTATAAATAAAATATTACTAGTGAGCAAGGAAATAGGTATATGGAGATATGCATCTTTGACGTCGATTGACACCAGCAGTTCCCCTCCTTCAAGGATGGAGATAGATTGGATTGACTTCATGCCAAAAAAGATTAAATTCAGGAATTTAATTTTAGACCTTTGAGATCCAGAATGTCCATTTGGATTTAACCAAACCCCAACCTCTGCTCTTACATGGGGACCACCATGAACGCTTTTTGCTAAAAGAAGGTCCAATGCTAGAGAGAAAGATTTCTTTTTTTTCTTTCTGAAACCTTAGGAACGTTTGATCTGAGAAAACGAGGAGACAGAAACTCTTGGAACTCCAGTTTGTACGTCGGTGCTATTGAGGAAGTCCCCCATTAGTCTTGACACTCCTTCTGCCAGATTGCTGAGAACTTCAGAAGAATTTCTCCCTATTGAGCAAGCGGGGGCACCTCCTCATAAGGAGACTAGAGTATCTTATAGACTTCCTCCCCCAAGACCACTTATCCCTGGGGTTAACCCTGAGGATTACCCTTTGAACCTGACGGCGGAAGCCGTCGTGACAGCCTGGAGTCTGATGCCCCTGGCACAGAAGAAGGAGCTTTGAAAAAATACATTTACTCCTTTACTTAAATGGCAAAAGGGGGATCTTTCTTTTACTAGAAATTCTTTGGATATATTTATCCAAAATATCCCCAGATAGCTGTTTCACCGCACAAAGGAAAACTAGCCAGGAGCTTCTTGCATGACGCTTAGAGCTCTTTCACACTGGGGCAGGCGGCGGCGGTAAAGCGCCGCTATTGTAAGCGGCGCTTTACCGTCGGTATGCGGCCGCTAGCGGAGCGGTTTTACCCCCCCGCTAGCGGCCGAGAAATGGTTAAAAACCACCGCAAAGCGCCTCTGCTGAGGCGCTTTGCCGGCGGTATAGCCGCGCCGTCCCACTGATTTCAATGGGCAGGAGCGGTGAAGGAGCGGTATGCACTCCGCTCCTTGACCGCTCTGAAGATGCTGCTAGCAGGACTTTTTTTACCGTCCTGCCAGCGCATCGCTCCAGTCTGAAAGCCCTCGGGGCTTTCACACTGGAATGAAAGCAGCGGCAGTTTCGGGTCGGTTTGCAGGCGCTATTATTAGCGCAATAGCGCCTGCAAACAGCCCCAGTGTGAAAGGACCCTTAGAGAAGGGTGCAAAGCCTAAAGGATATAGAGCTGTCATAGCAACTATTGCAAACAAAGCTGCCTCCTGGACCTGCTGAGCAGGATAACCTTAAACATCTGTTTAGACTGGTTTCTCAATGATTATCCAATTACTGTCAGCGCAGGCTGACACACTCAACCTGCCAGAGGAAAAAAGTGTTTGAGTATTGTCTGCCAGATAAGTCAAACTTACTCACAAAGGATATAGTAGCGCTAAATGCTGGTATACCCCACTTAGTGAATTTTCACTACCATAGGATAAAGTGTGACAACTTTTCAGAAAGGAAAATAAATGTTTATCTGGGTGAACCTCCAGATACAAAAAATGTTTCTAATTATGGACAGGAAAAAGCATGCACAGCTTGAGGAGGCTTTAGCGAACCCAAACATTCAGTTAGGGCACATAAATCTGGAGCGGATCATTTAGCAAGAAATTGTACCATCAATCTTACAGATTGTGAAAGCTGACTCTCCCACATTTGACACCTCAGAAGTGGAGTCATCAGCCTCACCACTGTTCCCTGAGGGAATCGTCTTCTCCTGCCCCTAGTTCCTTAGTCTGAGGATCATAGAAAAAAAAAAATGGAAGAGAACCCGTTGCATCTTGATCACACTGGGATGCGATTAAAGTCGCTAAACTTCTTTTTTTTTTCTTTTTTTTTTTAAAAACCTACCATGGCTAAGGAAAAAAAAAAGGAGTAAAATGAACAGGGGCTGCAGTGTTGAAAACAGTTAAACATTTTATGCCCCCGATGCTCACTCTGACCAGCCATCCCCTCTCAGGGGAGGATGCCATTTGTAGAGTAGGATTTCCAGAGCTTGAGGGACTTAGCTCCTTTTTTGGGTTTCTTTTGTTTCAACCTCCCCTTCTGAACATAGCCCGATGCACAAAGCAGAGGTACTACCAGAAGAAATCGCATCCATTTACTTGAGCAATAGTCAGTCAGCCACTGCTGCTGCTATTAATGCTCAGCCTGATGCAATAGTAAAGGTGTCAAAAAGAATACTTTTGACACCAACCTCTTTCAAGCCCCTCCACGCTCTTGTGTCCCTCTGCCAGCTTACAACAGTAATAATGGTGCTTTAAAAAAAGACATACTCGCGCTGGACGATGGAGGACGCCAATGCCGCTCTCTCTCTTTTAAAAAAAAGGAGTTTTCCCGGGCGAGCGCGGGCCACTGATCCTACAGGACCAACATGTGAGGGGAAAAAACATGGCGAGTAGAGATCCTGGAAGCCACGAGTAGTGGCGTGCTGATCCTTTTTTTTTTTCCCCGTTTTTTCTCCCGACGCTCTTCCTCGTGAAGAGGGGGAGAATCAGCACAGGTGGGGGTGTCTGGAGAAGAGAAACCCCCCCCAGACTTACCGGAGGTCTGCTGCTGGTTGGAGAGAAAGGAGCCTGCTGCTCCAGACACCACGTGTTCTCTTGAGGAAGCATGAGAAGGTATGTGTTCTATACAGCCCCCAGTGGTGACACTTAGGCATGACAACATTTACTAATTAAAATAGACATTTCACAAGAAAATTAAAAAAAAAAAAAAAATTCTTAGAAAACTCCACTTACCTTTCCTGCCACAGAGTTTTTTGTGGTAAAAACCAACACCCCCATTCTTCACCCTTCACGGTGGGTTCCGTTAAACCTTCAGGAGTCGGGGATCCTCGGGGAAACCCACAATCCTGGACCTGTAATAGCACCACCGCCAGTAAAACTTTATGGCCTTAATATCAAAAGTACTGGATCCCGGGGTCCAGCTCTCTAAAAGAGAAGCGTTTACAGGCAAAACCTTGTTTCTTCGGACACGAGGCCCGGGTACCATTCAATTGGGCCTAAAAGACACTTTGAATGGATCTGGCTGCATAGCTAGCCCCAGCAAGGATTATTCCAGTGGAGCTCAGCACAGCACATCTTTACTCATGACCAACAACTTAGAAACTGGTAAAAAAACTGAGGTACTCCCAGTAGTGGGAGGGGTTATATAGGGAGTGCACTTTTTGTCTCAGGGCGTGCCAGTGTCCATCACCTGAAGGTGGCCTATAACCCACATAGTAACTACTATGGTTCTGTGTCCGGTGATGTACAATAATAAACTTGCACTGTTTAGGAGATAGGCGTACATACAGCATACAGGGACGGACCTTCAGAGCCCAAGCCATAAACGGAGGGTTCCGCGTGACATCAGCCAGGCCCCCCGGCTACTCATGAAGCCGGAGGCTGGGAACCCGCAAGGAAGACCGGGGGAGGATGGAAGCCCTCTCAGAGGTGACAGCACGGCGCTGGAGGGCTTTGTTTTGAGGAAAGTTTCTCATAATGTGCCAGTATGCGGTATACTATCGCTTTAAAGCAGAACTAAAAGGCAAAACTTCATTCATTTTGGATAAAGCAAAGGAGGGTTATAACCCGTCAGAGCTTTTTTGCTTTTGTACACCTTTAGGGCTCATTTAACCACTTGCTTACTGGGCACTTAAACCCCCCTCCTGTCCAGACCAATTTTCAGCTTTCAGCGCTGTCGCACTTTGAATGACAATTGCGCGGTCATACAACACGGTACCCAAATGAAATTTTTATCATTTTTTTCCCACAAATAGAGCTTTCTTTTGATGGTATTTGATCACCTCTACGGTTTTTATGTTTTGTTAAAAAAATTGAAAAAGACAGAATTTAAAAAAAAAAAATTATATTTTTTTTATATTTTGTTATCAATTTTTGCAAACAGTTAATTTTTCTCCTTCGTTGATGTACGCTGATGAGGCGGCACTGATGGGCACCGATAGGTGGCAGTGATGGGCACTGATGGGTGGCGGTTATGGGCACTGATGGATGGCGGCACTGCTAGGTGGCACTTGTGGGCATTGATAGGTGGCACTTGTGGGCACTGGCAGATGGCACTTGGAGGCACAGATGAGGCATCTGTGCCTCCTTCCTCTTCGGGACCGATGTCCCTTTGACATAAGCCGGTGATCGGCTTTTTTTTCCTCCTCACGCTGTTAGCGTGAGGAGAAAACGAAACCGATCACCGAGCTTTTGTTTACATCATGTGACCAGCTGTCATTGGCTGACAGCTGATCACATGGTAAGGGACCGGGACCGGCCCCTTACTCGGATCTGTGATCATCCGAGTCTCCGTGACTCGGTGATCATAGTGCGCGCGGTGCGCGTGCATAGGGGAGGACGTCATATGACGTCCTCCCGGAGATTGAGGTCCACGCTGTAGCCGTCATTCGGCTATGGCCCGGACCTCAAGTGGTTAAACTTGCTTCAGCGCACATTAAAGCGCCTACTGCTTCAAAAAGCTTTTATGATGTGTTTTTTATGCTTCAATTAAGCTCTTTTGAAGCTTTGCAGATGCCGTGTGTGTGTTTTGATATCTCATACCTGCAGTTTCCACAAAACAAAGCGAAGCTAAAGTGGAATTAAAGCCTCTCAAAAGCTGCAGGTGCTTAAAGCGAGCTTTGCCATAGACTTCTATGGAGGCTTTGAATCACCACTAAAGTGACATGAGGTATAATTCTTGAAGCAAAGCAAACACAAGGTGTAAACAGGACTGTAAGCTAACCATATTATTTAGTGACAGGGGCTTTGACTAGCGTTAAGAAAGCTTTAACAAAGTGTGTTTGAAGCCATGTTTTGAAGCAAGTGTAAACCAGCCCTTAGGGAGATTTCTCACCACTTTTTATCCCATAGCAAAACAATAAGTGAGGGGATAGCCCTAAAAAGTGAAAGAGGGAATCCCGGGTTGTCCCCGAGTTCACCAGAATTAGTGTCCCCACTGGAAGATTTCCCCTTTATTAATGTTCTGGGCAAAGTCCAAAATGTAAAGGTTTTCCTTCACTTTAATTTTTGGTGAATTGATTGATTGCAAAATTAACAAATAGGGTGAATCTTCACAATGAGGCATATGGACAGCAATAAAAACCTGACCTGCGTTCCAGTCCTTCTATGTTCTAAACAATTTTTATTTTTAACGTTTTGCATTTGGTTATACTTTAAAGGACATAAAAAGAAAATCGTCAGGAAAGAAACACGGGAGCAACCATTGCTAACGTGTTTTTCAAAAGGTGCAAGCCTTTGGTCATCACCAAATGGTGAGATAAGGCTGAAGCTCAGCCGGACTTACACCTTTAAGTGGCTGTAAACCCTGACATATTCCCAGTGACTGGCCTCAGGTGACAGAAATGAAACAAATCCTACTACATAAAGTTAGGTACACACGGATCAATTGTTAAAAGTTGATCTAACTTCTTACGAACAGGGATCAAAACTTATCCAGTCCCTTCTAAACCAGCAGAATTTTGATCCATGTATGACCAGCTAAAGGTTAAATTGTAAAACGTCTAAGACAAGTTATCATTGTTAAGTAAACCTTTCCAATGCCCAAGCATTTGAAAAATAGTAATGCTATCACAATGTGCACCATCAGCTGATAAAACTCCATATTTGCATAAACAAGCAGCCTAGGAAGGCTACAGCTGCTTCCTGGAGCAACTCTGCCATACCGTTAGCCGCTTCCACGTGTTACAATTGTCATCTGGTTGCTTCCGCAGCGCACTCCGCCTACCAACTTCAGGTCCCCTTGGTATTCCTTTGGAGTGTTTTTAGGATGTGCCTATACCATTACATTCGAGTGCATTTATTCTTTTTAACCCCTTTTCTGCTACGCTTAGCCCCCTTTCACACTGGGGCGGTGACTGCATTAGCGGTAAAGCGCCGCTAGTTTTAGCGGCGCTTTTTGACCTCTAGCGGGGAGCTTTTAACCCCCCACTAGCGGCCGAAATAAAGGGTTAAAAGCGCCCGTGTTGCGGAACTTCACGAATCGCTTTGCAGGCACTTCGGCAGCGCTGCCCATCCATTTCAATGGGCAGGGCGTTTTGGGAGCGGTCCCAAACTGCCCCAAACATGCTGCTTGCAGGACTTTTCCCGTCTTGCAAGTGCATCACCCCAGTGTGAAAGCACCTCGGGCTTTCACACTGGGGGAGGCATGAGAGGCACTTTCAGGTGCTTTAAGGTCACTATTTTTAGCGCTAAAATGCCTGAAAAGCACCCCAGTGTGAAAGGGGTCTTAAAGTGATTGTAAAGTCTTTTTTTTTTTTTTTTTAAATAAACAAATATATTATACTTACCTGCTCTGTGGGATGGTTTTGTACAGGGCAGCCCAGATCCTATTCTTCTCGGGTCCCTCTTTGCTCCTCCTGGCCCCTCCCTCCTATTGAATGCCCCCACAGTAAGCATCTTGGAAACACTGTTCTAACAATCCAATATTAGTACAGCGATCTCCCCTGCTGTTCTACTATGCTCTACGCACCCCCCCAACCCCCCCCCCCAGAACACTCCGGTCAGTGCTCAGCCAGTCGTAATCGAATCCTCTATACCTGTTCTCAAGTCATTTCCCCTGACTGCTGATAAATGCAAATATATTATTGACATATAGCCATCATTGGAAAAGAAGGCATTTGTACACAGACTGACAGCTTGGCCTCACTTGTTCTACACTATGCAATATGCAGGTACCCAAAGGAACAAATGCGTCTCTGGGGATGAACTGGAGAAGAGCTTCTGCAAGTCAAATTATGCGCTAGTCAGTTGCTCAGAATAGCAGTGATTTCTGTAAACACTGGAAAAGGAGTTAATTTAAAGCCTTAAAAATGATAAAATGCACAAATTCTATGTAATGCAGCAATACCATTTAATGTCCATAGCAATGTTGGCTTACATGACAATTACCGTAACGTGTTACTATCAACCTGTGACAATTCCTTCCAAAATAGGTTTATTTGCTTCATTGTGGTACATACACTTCCTAACCCCCCCCCCCCCCCAAAAAAAAAATTCTTATTGTCGTAGCTTGATTGAATAGCATATGTAGTCACTGGACCTAATCATTAACAGGAGCACAACCTTGCTATTTTCCTTAGTGTATGACCCTCCCAGTACATTAAAAAAAAAACACGAAATATGCAGTGCTTCCATTGGGATAAGAAAACGCCCTTGATGAGCTCAAAGAAACTGCAAATGTGACTTTCCAGCGCCGTGTGATCAGTGCTTATCAAACAAAACCACCGGGATTGTTGACCCCAGCAAATATATGAGGTCAAGTCAAGCTTATGATTTAAAACCCTATTACTCCCTCTACAAACAAGAATTCTCCCCTCTGTGGAGCCAACAGGCTTGCCACTAGACACCAGATCTATCTTTGCCCAGATCACTCCCTACCTGTTGGACACGGACTCCCTTTCTAGGTAAAGATCAGCCTCTCTCCAAACCCAAAACGACTCTCTCTCCAGTATGTATCTCAATGGCGTGCTCATTCTGTGTATCAAAATGTCCTGCTACCACTGCAAACTGGTCTCTGCTAAATCCAGGAAGGAACTTTTCTCCAATGTAGTAATGACATCCACTATATTATATAAAAACCAAACTCAAAATAGTGCAAATACTCAATGGACCAGTTTACTAAATAAATGGACTGTATTTGTTTTGTTTAACTACTTGCCGCCCTGCACCGTACCCATACGTCGCAGGACTTTCAATGGTTCTACTTTGATGACTACAGATGCAGGCATCATCCCAGTACTGTTTTTTTTTTTGGCCAGTGGAGCACTCATGTAAAAGCAATCCTAGTGGATATATAGCTACTAGATTACTTTTACACCCCCACACTGCCTTCCCAAGCTCTCCCATGCGGAGAACATGGGACTGCAGTTGTCAGTTCTCCCTCCTGACCATAAAGGTGATCGGGGACCAGAAAAATAAAAACACACAACATTAAAAAAGTTTGTGTAAAAAAATAAGTAAATGAAAGTTTAAAGCTTGACCCCAGAGGTGAACGCACATAGCAGTCATGCGTCGGTACGTAAACAGTGATGGCACCACACATGGGAGGTATCATCACGAACATCAGCGCCAGAGCAATAATTCTAGCACCAGACCTCCTCTGTGATACGAAAGTTGTAACCTGTAAAGGCTTTTAAAGCGTCGCCTACGAATATTATAATGTGCATAGTTTGTTGCTGTTCCACGGGTGTGCGGCTGTGCGCAATTTTTAGCAAAAAAATACAGATTTTTACATGTACAGTATGTGCCAAGTGTCAGAAAAAGGCCTGGTCTTTAAGTGGTTAAGTTAAGAAATATAAAACCAGTAAGAATAGTCACAGACCATATCCCTGTGCATGTCAACCTGCCCACCGCATGCCGGCAGTTCACACTCAGTATCTGCTGCTTTCCACTAAACCTGACAGTGCAGAAATACCCCAATGAATGCTGGGAAATGTAGTTTCCTAATTCACTTATAAGACTTATGGAAAGCACGGTGACTTGCAAAAACAAAACCCCCGTCCATCGCACACTTTATACTCAAGCAGCAAAAGCATTGGATGAAGTTATAAAAGTTGTTTTTCCCCAAAAAAGGAAGGCAAGCAACATGTGCATGTTATAAGTAGAAGTATTTCAATGAAGCTTAGCTGGGCTGTAAGATACATCAATTGTCAATGGCAACTAAAGACCTTAGCTGTACATTAAATACTTTGACATAAATGGGCAGCAACGTCACAAGCGGTCTACTATGCAGCAAATTGGAACTGATTTTAGATGAAAGGCCTTTCCTCTGTAGGATATCCTTTACAAATTCCCCACCTTTAGCCTCAGGGCTTTGCCTGCATGTCAAGAAAACAGCTACTAGTTTCTTTGCCCTTCAGGAATACACGAATGAGACAGAAGGCTACTAATCCCTAAATCACTGTGTTGTTACCAAAGGCTATTAGAAAATATTCCAGCAATTGTAGAACTACAACTTAAAAGCGGTATTAAACTCAAAAGCAAACAATTATTGTACTGCTGCTTACCAAAATTATTAAACAGAACTTCAGGTAAAAATAGAAGAAGCCTACTGTGAAGCTGCAAGAAGTCACAGCCAGCTTACCAAAGTCAACATGGCGGCACCAGGGACCCAAAGAACAGCGAAGAACTGACTCGAGTGAGGACATCGCTGGATCCGTGGACAGGCAAGTGTCCTTTTATTAATACTTGTAGCTGCTGACTTTTTAAATTTTTTTTTTAACTGCTTACAGACCAGAAGATTTGGCTGCTTAATGACTTTTTTTGCGATATGGCACTGCGTCAATTTAACTGACAATTGCACGGTCCTGCGACCTTGTACCCAAACAAAATTGACGTCCTCACCCCCATAGAGCTTTCTTTTGGTGGTATTCAATCACCTCTGCGGTTATTTTTTGCACTTTAAACAAAAAAAAAAAAAAAAAAAAAAAAAGGGAAAATATCTTTTACTTTTTTGCTATAATAAACAGCCACAAAAATTTTAAAAAATAAATAAATCAAACATTTCTTCATCAGTTTAGGCATATATATTCTAAATTTTTTTTTAAACCAAAAATATCGCAATAAGCGTATATTGATTGGTTTGTGCAAAAGTTATAGCGTCTACAAAACTATGGGAAGGATTTATGGCATTTTTTTCTTTTTACTAGTAATAGCGGTGATCTGCTTTTTATAGTGGTACTGCGACATTGCGGCGGACAGATTGGACACGACACATTTTTGGGACCACAGACACTTATACAGCGATCAGAGCTATTAAAAAAAAATGCACCAATCACAATGTAAATGTCACTGGCAGGGAAGGGGCTAAGATTAGGGGGTGATCAAGGGGTTAAATGTGTTCCCTAGTTAGTGTTTCTAACTGTATGGGGATAGGACTGACTCAGGGAGGCGACATATCGTTGTTCCTACTTACTAGGATCAATATGTCTTCTCTCCCCTGAGAGCTCTCGTTCCCGCAATCGCGGTTGGCCAGCAGGAATCAGGTCCCCGCGGGAACGTGCCACTTTGGTTGAATGACATAAGATCCTTTTTATATTTAATGGCTGCATTAGTTTTCTTTCGTAGGCTTTCCATTTTCATCTGGTGATCTGCCCAGTAAGTCTGTTTTTCAAAAAGAGAGATGAGAATGCATTTGGGTGGCAAAAAAAAAAAGATTTTTATAACAGCTTCCCTGTAAAATCCTTTTCTTGGAATACATCATGGGAACACAGAGCCCAAGTAATAACTTAATGGGTATATAGGCACCTTCAGGTGATGGACACTGGTATACCCAATACAGGAAGTTCACTCCCCTATATAACCCCCTCCCCTCCTTCAAGGTTTTGTAGCAAAGCAATATATCTAAACCCCAAAAAGAGGGGCGAGACCTCTGTGTGACATGATGTACTCCAAGAAAAACCAAGTTAGACTTACCGGTAACTTGTTTTCCAGAAGTCTTTCAGGACAGCACCTGAGAGATAGTGACTCCTCCCACCGGAACACAGGAAACACCTTTAAAACTTTAAAGGGAGGCACCTCCCTACCATACCTTAGTTGTAGTAGAGAAACCTCTGGCCCCGGCTGGAACACATAAACACATACGTTAGTCACAGCATAGTATATTAAATACATTAGGGCGGGATGTTGCTGTCCTGAAAGACTTCTGGAAAACAAGTTACCGGTAAGTCTAACTTGGTTTTTCCCAAGGCGTCTTTCAGGACAGCACCTGAGAGGATAACAGAGACTTACCCCCTTAGGGCGGGACAACAGCTTGCAGGACCTTTCTGCCAAACGCCTGATCATTAGCAGATGCGAGGTCCAGCCTGTAATGTTTCACATATGTGTGAAAACTTGACCATGTTGCTGCCTTACAAATTTGTTCAGGGGTGGCACCAGCTCTCTCTGCCCAAGTGGCTGCTAGTGCTCTTGTTGAGCGTGCACAAATTCCTGCTGGTGGAGACACACCTACATGAATAAGCCTCTGAAATGGATAGTTTCAGCCACCTTGCTAAAGAAACCTTAGAAGCCTGGCAACCTTTCCTGTTGCCCGAGAATAGCACAAACAGTGAATCTGAACGTCTAAAGAGCTTTGTTCTTTCCAAGTAACATAACAAAGTCCTTCTGACATCCAACATGTGGAAACAAGTCTCCTTCTGCCCCAACCCAGCAGGGGAGAAGGTTGGAAGTAAAATGTCCTGAACCCGATTCTGTACTGAAGCTACCTTTGGTAAGAATTTCTGATCTGTTCTAAGTATTACCCTATCAGGAAAGATAGACAAATAGGGTTCCTTAATTGATAAAGCGTTAAGCTCACTGATCCTGCGTGCAGAGACCATGGCAATCAGAAACAGACTTAAAAGTGAGATATCTGAGCGGTGCTTCATCCAAAGGTTCAAAGGGGCTCTTTGTTAGAGACTGAAGGACTATTGACAGATCCCATTTAGGAAAAAACTTAAGCGGTGCTGGTCTGGATCTCGTAAGATCTAAAGAATCTGGTTACCAACGGATTCAAGGCCATAGATCTTTCTAAGAACACTGCTAGCGCAGCAACCTGCACCTTCACGGTAGAAACTGCTAGTCCCTTGTCGGATCCAACCTGTAAGAATTCAAGAATGGTAACAAGACTCCCTGGGTCCTGGGCAGATTAATTACACCATGTATTATAAACCTTCCAGACCTTGGAATAAATGTCCCTAGTCACCTTTTTCCTATTTGATAATAGCGTTGAAATCAACCGGTTGGAAAAGCCATTTGGATGGAGGATGCGATTAAAGCCGCTAATCTTCCTTCTAGGTCCTGGGAGGAAAATGCATCTTCAGTCACGTATACAGGGGCTGATGTGTGAGAAGCAGTTGCACCACCAATAGGTTCCAATGACTCACCCTGGCTTGCCATATCTGGCATCTCCGGAGAGGATGACAGTGTGGAGGCATGACTCGAGTTCCCAGTGCCTGGGGGTGGAATTTTTGGTACCTTTGTGGCAACTCTGGAAGCCATAGTGCTAAGCACAAAAGCAGAGGCACTTTAAGAAAATGTACTACTTGCTGAGCAATAGTCTAGCAAAACAATGCCACCATAAAGATCAGCTTTTGGTGCTGAGTAACAATGTATTTCCTGTACTGGAAATGCCTGAATACATCCCTAACGTGCCCCAGCGCTCCTGTGTCCTTGTGTGTCAGACTTCCTCTCTTCAGTTGCTCTGATAAAGATCTTCTGATCTCCTTGCTTCAACATGAACACTAGTCCACGCGCGGACAGCATTCGGGTCTGCAAATGCAGACCCGATGAAGAGGAGGCTCTGTGATTGCCGTCTGGCGCTCTTGCCAGACTTCTGCATGTACAATGGGCTGGGGCGCAACAAGGACTTATTTAAAAGGCAGGTACTGACATGGCTAATGTGAGTTAATATATGTAATACCCATAGGGAAGCCGCCACCGCACCCCCTGGGAAGGGGGGGGGGGGGTAGGGGGGCGAGAATGTTATTATCAGCAGTAGTGGTTTGGCTTCTGGCATTTGTTTTTAGCAGGAGCCGTTTATACATGACAATATGTTATTTACAAACTTGCTGCTGTACCCGCAGCCCCTTAGTTTGCCCAGGGGGGAGAGGAACACGTCAATTGTTCAATTAAGAACCCTCCCTGGTTGCTGGGACACACACACACACACACACACACACACACACACACACAGTTATAGCTGGACACAGAGCTGCTGAGAACAAGGTATGTGTATTTTACTCCCTCTAGTGGAGCTTTAAAGGCATACAATGTTTTTCATATGGAAGAAAACAGCATAGGTGGACTTTTTACAGTTCCTAGGCTTCTTTCCTTACCCTATCCTCGCTGCAGGATACTGCTGTAACAGACAGATCCAAACTCCACCCATCACAGCGGGATGCGTTAGTAAACCTTCAAAGACCGGGACCCTATTATAGGGGTTCCACTCCTTTGGACCTGTATAGGACCCCTCAGGAGCAACTTTAGGTAATGTAGCATGACCAGGAAGAGTCCTGGGGTCCAGCCCTCAAAAAGAGGTATTACAGGCAAAACCTCCTTCTATGCGAGGTCCGGGTACCATCCTTTAGCCTCAGTGGCTTGGATGGATCCGGTCTGTGGAGGTTATTTAAATCCAGCCTGGATCCCTCCAGTGAAGCTCCTCAGAGCACATCTTCACTCGTGACCAACACCTTAGACACTGGTGAAAAAACTGAGGTACTCCTGGAAGGAGGAGGGGTTAAATAGGGGAGTGAACTTCCTGTATTGGGTATACCAGTGTCCAACACCTGAAGGTGCCTATATAACCATTAAGTTATTACTTAGGCTCTGTGTCCCATGATGTACGATAAAGAAATATGAATGTGATCTACTCACTGGGGGGGGGGGGAAACTCTGGGGAAATCTAGGATAGAAAAAGGACCTGGCGGTCCTAGTAGATGATAGCAGCAACTTGGCACTGCATACCATTGTTGAGCCTAACAAAGCAAATAGAATATTGGCATACATTAAAAAAGGGGATTAACTCCATGGATAAAGCGATAATTCTCCCGCTCTACAAGACTCTGGTCCGGCCTCACCTGGAATATGCTGTCCAGTTCTGGGCACCAGTCCTCAGAAAGGATGTACTGGAAATGGAGCGAGTGCAAAGAAGGGCAACAAAGCTAATAAAGGGTCTGGAGGATATTAGTTATGAAGAAGGGTTGCAACTTATTCTCTCTGGAGAAGAGACGCTTGAGAGGGGATATGATTTCAATTTATAAATACCGTACTGGTGATCCCACAATAGAGATTAAACTCCCTTCCGCGAAAAAGTTTTATAAGACACGTGGCCACTCACTAAAATTAGAAGAAAAAAGGTTTACCCTCAAACTACTTAGAGGGTTCTTTACTGTAATGCCCTGTATACACGGTCGGACTTTGTTTGGACATTCCGACAACAAAATCCTAGGATTTTTTCCGACGGATGTTGGCTCAAACTTGTCTTGCATACACACGGTCACACAAAGTTGTCGGAAAACCCGATCGTTCTAAACGCGGTGACGTAAAACACATACGTCGGGACTACAAAACGGGGCAGTGGCCAATAGCTTTCATCTCTTTATTTATTCTGAGCATGCTTGGCACTTTGTCCGTCGGATTTGTGTACACACGATCGGAAATTTCCGTCAACGGATTTTGTTGTCGGAAAATTTTATATCCTGCTCTCAAACTTTGTGTGTCGGAAAATCCGATGGAAAATGTGTGATGGAGCCTACACATGGTCGGAATTTCCGACAACAAGGTCCTATCACACATTTTCCGTCAGAAAATCAGACCGTGTGTAGGGCATAAGAGCGGCAAGGATGTGGAATTCCCTTCCCGTCCTGAGTCACTGGGTCTTACTGGGCTGTTCAGGAGGGCGAAAAATCGCTCCTCCTTTGCCCTTACCCCTTTGGCTCCAAGTCTTTTTCTCCTGCGACTTGGGAGGCCTTCTTTTTTGTGGACGAAACCCCTTCCTGGGAATGCCTTCTTTTTATCGGCGGTACGGTCTAATACTGTCTCTAGACCTGGGCCAAAGAGCAGATCACCGGTCAGCGGAATGCCACACAGTTTGACCTTTGAGGCATTGTCGCCTGGCCATGTTTTGAGCCAGAGGGCTCTTCTGGCTGAGTTGGCAAGTGCTGCAGTCCTGGCTGACATGCGCACTGACTCGGCCGAAGCATCCGCTATGTATGCTACGCCTCTTAATATGAGCCTGGATTTGTGTAAGCCAGTGCTCAAGGTTTCGGGCCACCACCGCGACTGCCATCTCTGGTTTCAGATTACCTAGAGTTGATTCCCAGGTCTTTTTTAACAGGGAATCAATTCTCTTGTCCATGGTATCTGTCAGAGCTCCCAGATCATCGAAGGCCAGATCTGTGTGTCTGGACACTTGCGAGAATGCTGCGTCCAGTCTGGGGTTTTTGTTCCAGATTGAGGCAGGATCGTCCGAAAAAGGGAATCTTCTTTTTAGGGCCCCAGAAAAGAAGGGTTTCCGTTCGGGATCCTGCCATTCTTTTTTGACCGTTTCTATTAGGACCTCATGAACAGGAAATACCTTTCTTTTCTGTTTTTTCAAGCCCCTATACATCTGGTCATGGAGAGATAGGGTCTTTTTATTCTCCTGGATACCCAGGGTAGTGTGGATAGCCCCTAAGAGGTCATCTACCTCATCAAGGGACAACTTGTACCTTGAGAGCTTCCTGCACTCCCCCTCCCAACTCTCTTCCTCCGAGTCGTCCTGAGACCCGGAGGAAGCACTGTCTGGTTCCTCCCTTGCTTCCTCTCTGGAAGTGCCTGCTACTTCAGCTGAAGTGGCGGCCCCTGGTTGGGAAGATGCAGAGTCCTGTGCTAAGTGTGGGGTTGTATTCTGCGATGCAGGTGAGGGTTTAAGGTGAACCTGTAACCCTTCAAACAGGGTCTTAAATGATTGGAAGGTTGAAGATAATTCCTTAACTGATGCTGCTAACCCTGACTCCTGTTTAGAAGTTCTTTCGGCAACAAGAGCATCAATACAGTTCTTACATAAGACCTTTTTCCAAGCCTCCCCTAGGGTGTCCCTACAGGAGGCACACTTTCTCTTAGAGCTATGTGGGGGCTTTTTCTCAGAAAATTTCTGAAAAACATGGAAAAACCAAACACCAATCAATATCCCCACAAAGCCTCACACAGAAATACAGCCATGGGGAGATTCAAGTCTCTCCTTTAAAAATGAGGGACCTGGTCCCCCCCCTCTGCCCACCTAGAGGGGTTCCTTCCCCTCCCCCCAGTACAGGAACCATAAGGGGGGGAGGGAAAGCCTAGGTAGAGGGGGAACCCTTCCCCAGGGTACCCTTACCTTAGGCTGGCATCGCTGAGCGCCGTCTGAGCATCTGCTTCCGATATGCTGGTGGGCGGCCTGTGGAGTCTTCACACTGCCTGTGCAGTGAACAAACTCCTCTCCAGCCTGTGCCCGGCCCTCTATCAGCGCCGCACGACCCGGAACCGGAAGTCGCGGGTCAGAGGACACACTGTCATTTTGTGGTGCTAAATCATTTGTATGGAACATGTTAATGATAAAAAGAAAAGCAGTAAAATAGATCCCCTGCAGCCAGGAATAGAACCCCAGCAATAGATCCCCACACAATAGACTGCCCCAGCAACGATGGGCTCCACCCCAACAATTGATTCCCTGCAGCAACAGTGAACCACCCACAACAAAATATCACACCCAGTAACAAAATATCCACCCAAGCAACATTATACCCCCCCAGCAGCAACAACAGATCTCCCAGCAACCAGCATCAATAGATCCTCCAGCAGCCAGTAAAAATAGACCTCTCCCTCAACAGTAGATCCATTCCAGCAACATAAGACACCCCCCCCCCCCAGCAACAATAGATTTCCCCATCAGCAACAATAGACCCTCACACAAAATCAGATTCCCACCAGTGACAATAGATCTTCCAGCAGCCAACAACAATAGACCCTCCAGCACGCCCCATGCTATTACTGCGTTTCCCCGCGTTCCCACTGAAAAAAGGCCTGGGCATGCTCATGTTTATTTCTTATCACCTTAATGAAATGCATGCTCGGTATCGGCACCGATACTCGTATCGGTACAACACTATATAACAACACTACACAAGGCCTTTAAGTACAAACCTCTTGCTGTACTATCAGTATACGTGAATGTCATGTATAAGAGCTCCAATGCAATGAAAACCTGAACTATTATACTACACCAATTGACAGCAATTCACAATACATTGTAAGCTTTACTAATCAGTATTTACATTTCTATGTAAAAAAACACATAAAAATGATAACCATCACATTTAGTTGGACTTGTGGAAGCGTCTTTTTTCAACTTTACCAACTATGTAACATTAACCGCGCAAACATTACATGCAATTCCAAAATGCAGAACTTACACCTATGAGAAAATTTCAAAGAAGAAATAAATAAATGTATAGAGCAAAAATAATTTACGCACGTAATGTACACAGCTTTAACTGGAGTAAACAGAGACACTGGGTAATGCCTGAGGCCAGTGCCAAGTAATTAAAACACACAGCTGGCAACTCCTCAGGCAAACTACGCACTCATAAGGACCTATGCTTCCAGGCAGACAAAATTGTCAATCATGCAAATATTTTATAGAAGGCCTTAGCTTCTGCCCATTTATACTCCTATACCAGGCTATTACCCTACTATACTCATACCCAGGGATCACATTAAACCCTTTCACTGTTTGAGCTGTTTTTTGCATTTTCTGCACACAAATTTTAGGCCTGAAGATTACAATAGACACCAATAAGAATCTCACACATTTATCTCCATATTAGCAGTATTCACCATCACAAACAAGTTTTCGCAGTTTTTAAGGCTATGGCCCCAAGGGGATGTTCACATCGGAATGTCCCCCAAAAGGTCAAGTGCCGGGACTCAAAGGAAGAAGTAAGGCAAACAAAAAAAAAGGGGGGGGGTAGAGGAAAAGTCCCACAACCAGGTGAAAAAAAGCTTAAATCATCAAGTCAGGTGCTTCATCTGCAGACCAAAAAACAAACACACAGCACCAAAAAAAAAAAAATCATGACTCACTGTAACATGGCTTATATCCATTATATATCCAAAGACAGAGGGCCTTAAAGTGGTTCAAAAGCCTTAAAGCGGAGGTTCCACCCAAATATTTTATTTATTATTATGGAACTTCCACTTTAAGTGATGGTGACCCCCTGACATGCCACATTTGATGTAATTTTTTTTTTTTTTTTGGGGGGGGGGGGGGGTACCCAAGTTTTAAGGCACCAAGCTGCCACTTCCTCCTCTGGCTCCAAAAGGAAGTTCACCTCTCCCCCCTCCCTACCTGCAATCTTCTGGGAAACGTCACAGGTCCCAGAAGATTGCCCGGCCATTCACAGCACGGCTCACGCATGCGCAGTGCGTGCCCGGCTGTGAGGCCACAGCCAAGCGCCCAGTTAGAATGGTGGCGCTGGGGAGAGGAGCGAGGCTTCGTGTGCCCACATTGCTGGACCGTGGGACAGGTGAGTGTCTGATTATTAAAAGTCAGTAGCTACACTTTTTTTTAAAAAAAAGGTGGAACTCTTCTTTAAAGGTTTCCATTTATGCATTAAGGTGTAAAACATTCTGTGCTGCAGAATCCCCCACCCCCCACTTATTCTTACATGAGCCCGATCCAGCGCCGTACATGAAAGCAGCAGTTCTCGCTGCTGTCTCCCTTCTCCCTGGGCAGATTGATAGCTATTGGCTCCCACTACTGTCAATCAAATGCTGCGTTGAGCAAGTGTTGGGCAGAGCCGAGCCGCCCGCTCTGTCAATAGGTGCAGACAAGGTGGCTCGGAAGCCAACCCACACAGGTGCCGCCATGAAAAGCGGCTTTCCATGGGGGGACACTTGCTGAAGAGGAGGAGCCTGGAGCGTAGGCAGGGGACCCAAAAAGAAGAGGATCAGGGTTGCTCTGTGCAAAGCCACTGCACAGAGCAAGTATAACATGTTTGCAATTTAATTTTTTTTTTTTTTTTTTTTTTTTTAATGAAACTTTAATAATACTTTACCCTCCTAAGGAATAGCCTCGTTTTGGAATTTAGGTGTTTATATGTTTAAAACAGGTTTTTTTGCTAGAAAATTACTTAGACCCCCAAACATTATATATTTTTTTTCTAAACACCCTAGAGAATAAAATGGCGGTCATTGCAATACTTTTTTTCATTTGCGCTTGTAAGACCGATGCGCACTTTTTTTGGAAAAAATTCACTTTTTTGAATAAAAAAAAAAATATAAGACAACAGTAAAGTTAGCCCAATTTTTTTTTTATATTGTGAAAGATAATGTTACGCCGAGTAAATTGATACTCAACACGCTTCAAAATTGCGCCCGCTCGTGGAATGGCGTCAAACTTTTACCCTCAAAAATCTCCATAGGCGACGTTTAAAAAATTCTACAGGCTGCATGTTTTGCGTTACAGAGGAGATCTTTTGCTAGAATTATTGCTCTTGCTCTAACGATTGCGACGATACCTCACATGTGTGGTTTGACCACCGTTTTCATATGCGGGCGCTACTCACGTATGCGTTCGCTTCTGCGCTTCTCTCCCGCCACCGATAAAAGTGATCTTACGGCGGATCCACCGCAGAGGCCACTTTTATCTGAAAGCCGACCGCTGCACGAAAACGGCAATACCGGGATTATGGCAGCTAGCTGCCTCAGTTTTTGTGATGGTAATTTGCATATACTCCAGAATGTTATGAAGAGTGATCAGATGAATTGCAAATTCCCTCTTTGCCATGAAAATGAACTTAATCCCATATAAAAAAAAAAAAAAAAAATTTCTACTCCATTTGTGAAGAATGCTTCAGGGCGCCCAAGAAAGTCCAGCAAGCTCTAGGACCGTCTCCTACAGTTGATGGTGCTACGGAATCGGGGCACCACCAGTTCAGAGCTTACTTAGGAATGGCAGCAGGCAGGTGTGAGGGCATCTGCAAGCACAGCACGGTGAAGACTTTGAGGATGGCCTGGTGTCAAGAAGGGCAGTAAAGAAGCCACTTCTCTCCAGAAAAAACATCAAGGACAGACTGATATTCTGCAAAAGATACAGAGATTGGACTGCTGAAGACTGGGGTAAAGCAATTTTCTCTGATGAATCCCCTTTCCAATTGTTTGGGGCATCTGGAAAAAACCTTGTCCGGAGAAGAAAAGGTGAGCACTTCCATCAGTCCCGTGTCATGCCAACAGTAAAGCATCCCAAGACCATTCATGTGTGGGGTTGCTTCTCAGCCAATGGAGTGGGCTCACTCACAATTTTGCTTAAGAACGCAACCATAAATAAAGAATGGTACAGAGACATCCTCCGAGAGCAACTTCTTGGCGACGAACAATGCCTTTTCCAGCATGATGGAGCACCTTGCCATAAAGCAAAGGTGATAACTAAGTGGCTTGGGGAACAAAACATCGAAATGGCCAGGAAACTCCCCAGACCCTAATCCAATTGAGAACTTGTGATCAATCCTCAAGAGGTGGATGAACTAAAAAAAAAACAAAGAAAAAAACAAACAAAAAACCCCACAAAATTCTGACAAACACCAAACATTGATTATGCAAGAATGGGCCGCCATCAGTCAGGATGTAGCCCAGAAGTTGATTGACAGCATGCCAGGGCGAATTGCAGAGGTCTTGAAAAAGAAGGGTCAACACTGCAAATATTGACTCTTTGCATAAACCTAATGTAATTGTCAAATGACAGTCTTTGACACTTATGAATTACTTGTAATTATACTTCAGTATACCATAGTAACATCTGACAAAAAGGATCTAAAAAACACTGAAGCAGCAGACTTTGTAAAAATTAATATTTGTGTCATTCCCAAAACTTTTGGTCACAGCTGGGTTCTGGGTGGGCGGATGACATCACAATCTCCGCTTCAGCCAATCAGAGAAACCTTGAGTTCATAAAAAAAAATTTAAAAAAGGGCCAATCACAAAAATCTCCAAGTGTCTGGACGTTCTTCACGCAAACAATAAAGGAAATTAAAACCATGCCTCTAAAAAGGAAAGATAATTTTTACCTATTCCCTGCATTAAGGTTAAAAAAAAATATCTCACTAAAGAGAATCTCTCTCTCTCAATTCGTTAAGTACATAAAAATGCTAAAAAACCACCTGGATGGCCAATAGCGTCAGGAATTAGTTCACACAGCCTGCCAGTCGCTTTGTCAATTTTTCTACACGTTATGAGACTCCCCTCATTTACTAACAATGTACTAATCCCAACGCACACGTTCCTGTAGAAATGGCTGTGAATATAAACGGGTGCTAGAGCTGCACGATTAACCGTTCAAAAATCACAATCTGGATTCATCCCCTCTCACGATCTTAATCCGGCATTTCCACGATTCTATGTAACAAATGCAGAGCCGTTTGCTGCTCAGAGCTGTAAAAAACAAAAAAAACAAAAAAAAACAGGGAAGTATATCACAACATTGCTAAGCGCTGAGATAAAATGAAAAAAAAAAAAAAAAAAAAAAAAAAAAGTATAATTTGGTTCTTTTGGATCAAAGGGATGAACTTCGGTCTGTAAATGAGGTCAGTTTATACACACTTTAAAGGGGTTGTAAAGGTAAAAATTTTTTCACCTTAATGCATTCTATGCATTAAGGTGAAAAAACTTCTGACAATACCGCCGCCCCCAGCCCCCCCGTTTTACTTACCTGACGCCTCGAAAGTCAGCTTTGCGTTCCCGACATCTATTCCTCCGCTCACCCTGGTCGCTGATTGGCTACAGTGGATGGATTGGAAGCAGCACAGCCATTGGCTCGCGCTGCTGTCAATCACATCCAATGACGCGGCCAGGGGGGCGGGGCCGAGTGATACAGTGAGCAGCTATAGCCGCCGGCTGTATCACGGGAGCGCGCCCGCAAGCACTAACCACCATGCGAGGGAGCTCGCATTAAGGTGGTTAATGCTTGCGGGGAGGAGCTGAGACAGCCACCGAGGGACCCCAGAAGACCAGGTTGGGGGCCACTCTGTGCAGAACGAGCTGCACAGTGAAGGTAAGTATAACATGTTTGTTATTTTTAAGAAAAAAAAAAAATTTACCTTTACAACCCCTTTAAGGACAGCCTTTTTCTGACACTTGTTGGTTACAAGTTAAAAATCAGTATTTTTTGCTAGAACATTACTTAAAACCCCCAAACATTATATATATTTTTTTTTAGCAGAGACTCTAGAGCAGGGATATGCAATTAGCGGACCTCCAGCTGTTGCAAAACTACAAGTCCCATCATGCCTCTGCCTCTGGGTGTCATGCTTGCGGCTGTCAGAGTCTTGCTATGCCTCATGGGCGTTGTAGTTCTGCAACAGCTGGAGGTCCGCTAATTGCATATCCCTGCCCTAGAGAATAAAATGGCAGTTGTTGCAATATTTTATGTCACACTGAAGTTGCGCAATGGTCTTTTAAACGCAATTCAGGAAAAAATACACTTTAATTAATTAATTTAAAAAAAAAAAAATTGTGATTCTCATTTTATCCAGAATCGTGCAGCTCCAATTGGTGCTGCATTGACCAATGGCTGAAACTGTCAAGTCAGGGAAAACAAGAGGTCACCAGCACACCAAGGCTCACCAGACAAGGTCCAGAGCTTTAAATCAGTGATCACAAAGTTACAGCAGATTGCAACGTTTCGGAACCACATAGGACACCTTCATCAGGCATGTGACGAAGGGACACTCCAGATTTATTGTGCGTTTTGGAAGGAATGACTATCCCACCGAATGCTCTACTTGTAGCCATTAACAAAGGCTTTACTGTATATTTTAGTATCTCTCATGATGGGGAGATCCATGTAGTCGGGTTTATTTTTTATTTTACACCAGAGCTCTTGTTGTTGCCCCTCCGTTTATGAATCTCCACTTTTCCTTTTTTCGTTATTTGATATTGCTCTTTATTTCATGATGATTTTTTAGATCAATTTAAAATAATATTTTTATACAAAACAAGTATTTTATTACTTGAAAGCTGTGTATAGGCCCCTGGGAGTATTCTGTCTCATTCCATATATGTTATTGGGCTAGCAGCACTTTGTCTACAACCAGGGGAGGTGGGTCCCATTTTCAATTTTTTTTTGCGAACAAAAACAACCTACTTGGCCTTTAAATCAATTTGCTTTGCAACTCCTTAAATATATTCTGATGAGGAAAGTTTTCACATTATGGACACCCATTACCTCCAGGTGAAGGGGGTTGTGATGGGGACATGTTGTGCACCACTATATGCCAACCTGTACCTGGGGGGTTGGGAATGTTTCTCAGATGAGTCTTTATTAGAGGTCGACCGATTAGGGACGATATTTGGCGTTTTTTTTTACTTAATCGGCATCGGCTGATTGTGCTGATAAAAAAGGCCGATTATAACTTCTTGACTTGCAAATGACTTCTGTAATAGAAGTTGATGCAAGTTTCCTGAGGTTATCTGTGGAAAGACTTCTCTCCTCCTCTGGGCAGCCTGCCAAGTCTGATAAGAAGATACATTGTATCTTTCAGGTTCTTTTTATCAATAGACTGAACTCCACGTGTAGAAATTCTCAGTTTAACCATTTAAAGACTAAATCTTTTCTGACACTTGTTGCTTACAAGTAAAAATCCTGTATTTTCTGCTAGAAAATCACTTAGAACCCCCAAACATTATATATATTTTTTTAGCAGAGACCCTAGGGAATAAAATGGTGATTGTTGCAATATTTAATGTCACACGGTATTTGCGCAGCGGTCTTTCAAACGCAATTTAAAAAAAAAAAAATACAGTAATGAATTAAAAAAAAAACCTAAGCAGTAAAGTTAGCCCATTTTTTTTCGTCCAAAAGTTTTGATTACCTGTTTTTGTGTATTTATTATTTAAGATATTTTTTTTTTTTTTTTTGTTTTTTTTTTTAAATTATACATACAAGTGAACTGATTGAAGGTTTGTTTTGTTTAATGTTTAAATGAAAAAAAATTTCTGTATTACTTAAGGCTGCTTTCACACTGGAGCGGGCATGCGTTGATGGTAAAACGCTGCTAGTTTTAGCAGCGCTTTACCGTCATTTTAGAGGCGCTATTCGGCTGCTAGCGGGGCGCTTATAACCCAGCTAGCGGCCGAGGAAGGGGTTAAATGCGCCCCTGAAGCAACGCTGCCAAAACGCTTTGCAGGCGCTTCGGCAGCGGTGCGCATTCATTTCAATGGGCAGGAGTAGTGGAGCAGCAGTATACACCGCTCCAAAGATGCCATTTGCAGGACTTTTTTTTACATCCTGCCAGCGCATCGCCTCAGTGTGAAAGCACTCGGGATATCACACTGAGACTGCAGGGGAGCCGTTTTACAGGCACTTTACAGGCGCTATTTTTAGCCCAAAAGCGCCTGAAATACGCCCCAGTGTGAAAGGGGTCTAACTCTTAGATTTTATGAGATGAAGGGAAAAAAGAAAGGAAAAAAAAAAAAATCGGCATCACATATCGGCCATCGGCCACCGCGATTTCTAAATATCGGCATCGGCCAGAGAAAAACCCATATCGGTCGACCTCTAGTCTTTATACTGGTGCCACATTCATGTGTGGCACAGGTACATGGATGACGTGTTTATGATTTGGGCCTTTACTCCCAACTGAGTTGCCGCAATTTCTGAACGCTTTGGGAAATAACCGATTTAAAAGAAGTTCACTATGAATCTTGATGTAGAAAGGATTTCCTTCTCTGTCCAAATGTTTGTATTGGCCAATGGCTCTTTTGCTACAACACTTTATAGGAAAGAAACTGCAGAAAATACAATACTATGGGCTAATAATGCTCCTCCGCAGGCACTAATCAGAAGTATTCCATACAGCCAATACGAAAGCAGAAATGAAACTGCACAAAAGACCAAAGATAACTAAAATAAAACTAATTCTCAGAGGCAGGTTGTTATCACGTGGCAACAGTAAAAACGAAAAAACAAAAAACAAAAAGTAAAACGAATGGACTTCAGCAAAAAAAAAAAAAAAAAAATTAGCTTATTTTTTTAATAGACGTAAAAAACAAATTGAAGCAGTTAAAGTGGTTCTAAAGCCACAAGGTTTTTTCTACCTTAGGCCTCTTTCACACGGGGCAGATCAGTCATGATCCGCCCCGTGAACACACGCTGGCTCAGCGGGGATCGCTCCGCCGATCCCCGCTGAGCAGGAAGATGACAGGTGCATCGCTGCACGCTGTGCAGCGACGGACCTGTCAGAGCGCCGCTCTCCCCTATGGGGGGATCGGATGATGACGGTCCGTAGTGTCCGTCGTCATCCGATCCGATCCGAAAACGGAGGGAAAAGTAGGTTTTTCCTCCGTTACACTTTTCGGATCGGAGCGGGGTCGGATGTCAGCGGACATGTCACCGCTGACATCCGACGCTCCATAGGGATGACTGTATGTCCGTTTTTCATCCGAAAACGGATGGATGAAAAACGGACATACGGATCATCCGTGTGAAAGAGGCCTTAATGTATTTTACATATTACCTAATATAAAGCTGCTTCCTATGGGGATGCACCTGTGGGCTCACTCCAGCCAGCTTTGCCCTAAATATATATTAGGGCCAAGCTGGCTGGAGTGAGCCCACAGGTGCATCCCCATAGGAAGCAGCTTTATATTAGGTGCTTGGAGAAGAGGAGTAGCCGAGTGTGTTGGTGGGGGACCAAAGAGTAGGGGGTTCAGGGCTGCTCTGTGCAATACCATTTAAAGCGGAGCTCCACCCAAAAGGGGAAGCTCCACTTGTCTGCCTCCTCCCCACCTCCACTGCCACATTTGGCACCTTTTCAGGGTGAGCAGGTACCTGGTTTTGGACGCCACAGTTCGTCACAGCAAAGTGAGCCACAAGTTTGGCCCTTCTTCCATCCCCCCAGCAGGTCCATTGAAAAAGCACAGCATGCACAGTAGGAAACAGGCTGTGAAGCCGCAAGGCCTCGCTGCCAGTTTCCCTTAGCCAATATGGCAGCGGCAGCACCTGAGAGCCAATTCAAGAACTGGCTTGGTTGAGGACACCGCTGGATTGCTGGACAGGCAAGTACCCAAAAAGTAAAAAAAAGACAGAAGCTGCAGTATTTTTAGTTCATAACAAGATTTTTGCAACAACATGCTAAACTTTGTGAGGTTATACAGAAATACTGATATTTACTTAACAATGAGACTTAGGGAAAATACTTTATAATGATATCCAGAAATTGTCTATAGGAGATGTAGAGCAATATGTGTTAGGGTGACTAAAAGCCTTTATACAGGTTCTGTTCAAGTAGACATAGGTGGCGGAGAATGATGCTCGCCATAGTTATGGCCCCGGTGGAGGCATCCATACCAGAGGCTTTCCCTCCAGCCAGTAGAAGCTCAGGATATAAGCCATTTTAATTATGGTCAGTCATACATATTTATAATGCAGCTAAGCTAACTAAAGCTACATTGGGCCGTGATTTTATAGCTGTGACTCTCTTTTTCATACATAGATGAGGACTGACCGAATCTGATGTTCAATGTTATTTTTCACCTGGGTGGGGAACTTGTCATCATTTTTTATGTTTTACCTGCATGTCCAAACACTTGTCTTTTTATGGGAGTGCTTTGATGTGAACATTAGCTTGCTATGGACTTATAAACAGTGAGAACTTGTTTGCGATGATGAACATTGCCAATATGGAGATACATTTACAAGGTTTTTTTTTTTTTTTTTTATTGAAGTTTATATTGTTATAGTTTGTAACCATCAAACTCCTGAAGAAGCGGATTTATTCCGGAAAATGCGTAGAGTATCCCCCAATCCACAACAGATATCAAATGACGGTGATGAGGGCTACTGCAAGCAATCACGGGGCCCCGTACAGCCTACCTGACACCCCCCCACCGGAAATATCAAATTATTTTTTCACTAAATATGCACTAAAATCATTAGCCTCACATACTGGACATTTTTACAGCTGCTGTTTTTGGGTCCAGACATTTTGTTAAAGTCCGGTGTGCATGAGGCCCAAGTGGACACAAACACAACATAACTCCAAATAAATCTAAAAGATTAAACTGTACTGAGTTAATAAAGCTGTGTGTGTGAATGAGGTCTTGGGGCTCACATGGGTACAGTGCAAATCAGCAGTTTTGTATGTGGCTGGAGCGGTGTACAGACAGCCTATGTTACACTATGGGGACATAGCAACTCTACTAATACAGTCGCAGGTCATAATTTGACAGGCATGTGGGTGCTGATGTAAGGCCCACATGGCACCTGTCAAATTAAGACCTGCTTCTCTGTACAGACGCTGCTTCCCCATAAAAGCAGGGGTCTCCAAACTGCGGCCCTTTGCTTGCCAACGGTGGGCCACTCTCCCCCCCCCACTCACCCCAACGGTGGGCCACTCTTCTCCCCCCCACTCACGCCAACGGTGGGCCACTCTTCTCCCCCCCACTCACGCCAACGGTGGGCCACTCTTCTCCCCCCCACTCACGCCAACGGTGGGCCACTCTTCTCCCCCCCACTCACGCCAACGGTGGGCCACTCTTCTCCCCCCCACTCACGCCAACGGTGGGCCACTCTTCTCCCCCCCCCACTCACGCCAACGGTGGGCCACTCTTCTCCCCCCCCCACTCACGCCAACGGTGGGCCACTCTTCTCCCCCCCCCACTCACGCCAACGGTGGGCCACTCTTCTCCCCCCCCCACTCACGCCAACGGTGGGCCACTCTTCTCCCCCCCCCACTCACGCCAACGGTGGGCCACTCTTCTCCCCCCCCCACTCACGCCAACGGTGGGCCACTCTTCTCCCCCCCCCACTCACGCCAACGGTGGGACACTCTTCTCCCCCCCCCACTCACGCCAACGGTGGGACACTCTTCTCCCCCCCCCACTCACGCCAACGGTGGGCCACTCTTCTCCCCCCCCACTCACACCAACGGTGGGACACTCTTCTCCCCCCCCCACTCACGCCAACGGTGGGACACTCTTCTCCCCCCCCACTCACGCCAACGGTGGGCCACTCTTCTCCCCCCCACTCACGCCAACGGTGGGCCACTCTTCTCCCCCCCCCACTCACGCCAACAGTGGGCCACTCTTCTCCCCCCCCACTCACGCCAACAGTGGGCCACTCTTCTCCCCCCCCACTCACGCCAACGGGGGGCCACTCTTCTCCCCCCCCCACTCACGCCAACGGGGGGCCACTCTTTCCCCCCCACTCACGCCAACGGGGGGCCACTTTTCCTCCCATTGACGCCAACGATGGGCCACTTTTCCTCCCACTGACACCAATAATGGGGCACTATAGCTCCCACTGATGCCAATGGTAGGGCACTATTGCTCTCACTGATCCCAAAGATACATTGTTTAATACCACTAATGACAGAATAATTTCTACTCCCAATGGCCACAGTCCAGCCCTTGAAAAGCCTGGAGGACAGTAAACTAGCCCTTTGTTTAGAAAGCTTGGAGACCCCTGCCTTAGAGTAACAGCCAGCTCCAGCCTCATGAACAATCCACTCATTCACATATAAGGTTGGGGACAGTAAACCTGCACAGTTGAGCTGCACTTTTACCATCAACCAACCGCAACCCCCCCCCCTTTAGTAACAAAGGCAGTGGATAGGGGTGTACACATGCCACAGTTGCAACGCTATGTGCAGTCATGGAAGAAATTATACCCCCATCGAAAAAGATCCATTCAAAGCACATGCGTGGGGTTAAAACAGAATGCCCCTCTTACAGACACCTAAACAGATCTGCCAAGTGGCACTGGACCCAGAAAAAAAAATAGAAAATAAAAAATGAATAAATAAATAATAATATAGCACAGGGCTTGACAAATCCCACCAGGCACGAGGTCTCCATTGCGACTAGAAATTGTGTCTTGGCACCTGTGTGCACTGAAATTGCAGTGCCATTCCAGTTTCAGTGCGATTTCAGTGCAGGTGCGATTTTGTCTCTCTCTCCACAACTGCCTACCATTCAATGCAAAAACACCTCCCATTGACTTCAATGCAAAAACTCCTTCCAAAAGTAATTCTATGTAAACACTTATCTCTCTACTCTAGCACTTGTGAGCAGGGTGGCTAAAAATCAATGATAAAAAAAGAAAAATCAGATTTTTTTTTATTTAACCACTTCAGCCCCGGAAGGATTTAGCCTCAATGACCAGACCATTTTTTGCAATATGGCACTGCGTCTCTTTAACTGACAATTGCACGGTTGTGCGACGCTATACCCAAACAAAATTGACATCCTTTTATTCCCCACAAATAGAGCTTTATTTCGGTGGTATTTGATCACCTCTGCGGTTTTTATTTTTTGCGCTATAAACAAAAAGACACCGACAATTTTTGCTATAATAAAAATCCAAAAAAAAAAGTAAAAAAAAATAAAATTTCTTCATCAGTTTAAGCCAATATGTACATATTTTTGGGGTTAAAAAAATAAATAAATAAAATAAGCATATATTGATTGTAGGGGTGCAACGGATCGTTATTGATCCGTACGGATCAACCTCCGCGGATCGGGACACCCGCGATCCGCGGAGCGCTCTGTGGCCTCGGCCATAGGAAAGGCCACGGCTTCGGCCTAGTTCTGGAGCGGCGGCCATCTTGGTACACCCGGCGGCCGTTTACCACGTGATCGCTCCATCAAATGATGGAGTGATCACTTGTAACAAACCGGCGTCATGTCACGACGCCGGTTCCTCTCTCCCCTCTGTGTACTGATCTGTACAGTGGAGGGGAGAATTCGGATGTACTCTGCCACGCCCTGACAATACTCTGCCACGCCCTGACAATACCCTGACAATATAACCGCCAATACCCTGCAATACTCTGCTAATATATTATTACAGTGGGGGAGATTTTTTTTTTGTTGATCCGAAAATGATCTGAACCGTGACTCCTGATCCGAGGAACGATCCGAACCGTGAGTTTTTTGATACGTTGCACCCCTAATTGATTGGTTTGCGCAAAAGTTATAGCGTCTATAAAATATTGGATAGATTTATGGCATTTTTTTTTTTTTTTTTTTACACTAGTAATGGCAGTTGGCAGCGATTTTTAGTGGGACTGCAACATTGTGGCAGACAGATCGGACACTTTTTTGGGACCAGTGACAATTATACAGAGATCAGTGCTATAAAAATGCACCAATTACTGTATAAATGACACTGGCAGGGAAGGGGGTTAACCCCTTGATCACCCTCTAGTGTTAAGTGTTCCCTAGGGAGGTGTTTCTAACTGTGGGGGGAGTGTACAGACTGGAAGTACAGAGAGATCACTGTTCCTGATCACTAGGAACAGACGATCACACTGTACTCTGTCAGAAGGGGATCTGCTTTGTTTACACTGGCAGATCCCCATTCTGCCTCTCTGTGAAGCAATCGCAGGTGGCCAGTGGACATCGCAGCCACACGCATCGCAGCCACACTGTATCTATTACAACGAAAAGAGTTCGTATCGGTATGGCGATTCGCACAATAGAGCCAACTTACCACAGTATAACTGCGGCGGCTGGTCGACAAGTGGCTAAATCTAATTTTTTTTATTTAAAAAAGGTTTTTGATTTTTATCAAATTTTAATAAAATGCTTTTGGAGTTAAAAATCTGTGTAAAGATAGTTTTCTATTTAAGATACATTCATAATTTAGCTTATTCAGCATGAAATAGAGTTTAGTTATGTAACATGAGGCCCGTATATTCTGCAATATTTACATTTTTGGTAAACTCCTTCAATGAATCCAAGCTCTGCAAGCTGAGATAACATGCACTGCATTGATGCATTCACACAATTTTACAGTAACCATGAGATAAAACAAAGTTCAGGAATATTCCTTTATCCCATTGTTATGCAAATCTATGTACACTACAAACTTTATGATTGAATCGGTTCTGATATCGCCGTTTTACTAACATGACAGCTTATTCTTCTAAATAGGAAACCTTCATTTTGTTTGTAAATATTAAAGATTCTAACTACCAGCAAGAATAAGTCCTTACATTTAAAGAGCACCTTGTCATTTCAGATCCATCATGGCAGCGCCTTGTTAGCGGGCATCTACTCACCTGCTGCCCGCCACCTCCCTCACCTTGTTGTGTCACTGCCGCATCACAAGCCGTCCTATTAAAGTGAATGGGACTGTCGGTGAGTCAACAAGCGGGTCAAGAGGAGGAGCCGCTGTGGGACAGAGATGACAATTGCTCTTAAAAAAAATTATGATTTGAATTGAGTTGATTTAAATCAAGCCTTTTTACTAGTGATTTAAATTAAATTCACCCTGGGCTAGGTCCAACCCAACTGGTTAAAAATAGACTATTGCAGATGTAACCGGTTAGTAAAAGGAGGAATTGCCAGGATGATTGTGTAAATCATCGTTCTCAAAATAATAGCTCATAGAGGAACCATGGTGAACAATCACAAATGCATAGGGAGAGAGTAACATTGTCTTGCTCTCTAAGTGTGGATTACCAATATTAAACCCCATACATGACTGGTTATTGTTATATGTGCAAATTTTATAGTACTCCTTATGATTCAGGACACGCAGCCTAGATTGTTGTTAAGTGAAAATTGAAAAAATATACAACACTGTCATAATAAATGGTATTGTATATATACAGCCAGCTGACCCTACTATGTAAAACCATATGTCACACATTATATGCTACTTGATATAACTGCTGTATTGGAATTTTTGGCTGCAATGACACTGTGTCTGAATGCATTGTTGATTGTTTTTTCAAAAACTCTTATCTGATTAAAATAAAAAAAATTAAATCCGCCCTGCAAGTCTGGAACGCACCCACTACAAAACTCACTCAGGACTCTTTTCGTAATGGCACTCAAAAGCACAATGCAAGTGGATCGCATCTGTGTGAACCACCTCAACAGGAACACATGATGATATTTAGCCTGTCATTCAAATCTGAGTTTGAAACCGCATCCAGAATTGCATATTTGTGAACCAGGGCGGCTCCATTTACCACCTGCGCATCTTGGGATCGTGGCAGAATTGCTGTGAATCTGCCCGTGATTGCAGAGACGCAGGTTCGGGGTGGCACCTAAAACATGGTTCGGTTTTGCCGTGATTGTCATGCAGCAACTCGCATCTCCCTGAAGCTTTTC